>NC_047518.2:39837932-40073541 GCF_902827115.2 Pseudochaenichthys georgianus | reverse complement strand
AACAGAGAGAGAGACAGAGAGAGAGACAGAGAGAGAGGGAGAGAGAGACAGAGACACACAGACAGAGAGACACAGAGAGAGAGAGAGAGACAGAGGGTCAAACAGTCAAAATGGAGGCAGTGCTTATTGTTACTCTGAAGTGTAATGTGAAGCTGGGACACGCAGGTGAGTGTGGAGCTCTTTAAGGGAGGAAGTGGGTCTCCAGAGCCTCTCTCTCCTGCTCCCCTGGTGACGAGACCCACACCCTGGGAGACGGCAGCTCTGACAGCTCCTCCAAGGCTCCACAAAGCAGTGCTATGAAAGTAAAAGTGCTCCCTGTCGGCTCCAAAGGGAAGGGAACGGTAAAGTAGGCTACATCCTCGTCTCAGGCTATCGGTTGATGTTGGGCATTAAATTAGACATCATTAAAATTCCACTTCTTGTTGAAGCGTTACACAGACGGAAAATTAAGTCACAAAAGATGTCTAATTGCGCCAGGAACAGAAGACGGTCATCCAATCAGGACGCTTAATGATAAGAAAAGACAGATAAAAGCACTTGAGGAACTTTGTGAACAACATGCCTAATAAAACGAGTCGCAGGGACGCCCGATTACTTATTTACACTTTGCTGCCACTGCAATACCTTTGTAGTCGCAGTAGGTCCCATAAGCGAACAGGTTGAGGAGCTGGTACATCGGTGCATGAGGGCCATTCTCCATCTGTGGTGGGGAGGGGAGAGAGGGGAGAGAAGGGAAGATGAAAACTACACAGCTGCATTTTATCTTTGAGGAGAGGTCCTTCTGAGAGAGAGCAAAAGAGATGGACTGCATGAAGTGTGCTTATAGTCAGACACTTGTTTTGAGAGGGGTTATATTCCCACTGACGTCTGTCGGCAGTGATCCTAATCAGACTTCAGATCTCTGCTCGGTATTCAACAAGGGACTCACTTTCATTGTGTTCCCTTTTGGCTGAAATGCATTTAGCGAGACTTTACACCGTAATGGAACGCATCGATTCATCTTCTCTGCTGCAGCTCTTACAGTGAACACCAGGGGAGTATTTACGTTACGTTAAGATTACCATATATATAGTATATGTCCAATATATATGGCTTTATGGTGTGTTGAGTTTAAAGAGTAGAATCTCTGCTGTTGAGTCACAAAGATTATATGGATTAAGACACTTTTGAATGCATTTATAAGTCTCCTCCAAAAAGGACGACTGCATGTCAGGATATGCTGCTTCCCCCTCCACCCAGGCACGCGACCTTGGAGTAATATTTGACCCCACCCTCTCCCTCGAGCCCCACATCCGCCAAGTTGTTAAAATCTCATTTTTCCACCTCCACAATATTGCCAAACTCCGTCCCTTTCTCACCCGCCCTGCAGCTGAGCGACCCATTCACGCCTTCATCTCCTCCCGCCTTGACTATTGCAACTCACTCCTCTACGGCATCAGCACCACATCCCTCACTAGACTCCAGCGTGTCCAGAACGCAGCACCACATCCCTCACTAGACTCCAGCGTGTCCAGAACGCAGCTCCACATCCCTCACTAGACTCCAGCGTGTCCAGAACGCAGCTCCACATCCCTCACTAGACTCCAGCGTGTCCAGAACGCAGCACCACATCCCTCACTAGACTCCAGCGTGTCCAGAACGCGGCACCACATCCCTCACTAGACTCCAGCGTGTCCAGAACGCGGCACCACATCCCTCACTAGACTCCAGCGTGTCCAGAACGCGGCCGCCAGACTCCTCACCAACACCAAATCATGGCATCACATCACCCCGGTCCTCAAAGAACTCCAATGGCTTCCTGTTTCTCACCGCATCCATTACAAACTCCTGGTCCTCACTTACAAAGCCCTCTACCATCTTACCTGCCCCCCCCCTACCTCACTGACCTCCTCACCCTCTACCAACCCCCCCGGTCCCTCAGATCCACCTCCGCCGGTTTGCTTTCCACCCCCAAGGCCAAACTCCGGAGCTTCGGGGACAGAGCCTTCTCTGTGGCAGCCCCCAAGACCTCCGTGAGTCTGAGTCCCTCACCCTGTCCCGCCTCAAGACTCATCTCTTCAACTCTGTATATCCATAAGCCCCCCCCCCCTTAATCAACTTCCTCATGACTGCCCTTTCTGTTTATCTTATTTGTTTTATTCTATTCATTTAATTTATTATGATCTTTTGTTTTGTTTTGTTGTTTTTGCCCGTCCTTGTTTGTCTACCCTCCCACCGACCGTGGAGCGTCTTTAAGTTTGGGAGAAGCGCTATATAAATATAACTTATTATTATGCTACAAACAGCTCAAGTTAAAAGCTCAACTCAAGATCAGTGACGGAATGAGATGGGAAAGCTAAATGGTGGATGTATTTACCTTTAAACCCCTCGGACTAGATAACTGAAGTAAACAAATCACTTTAAAGGTCATTGAATGTCAGAAAGAAACACATTGAGGCAGAAACCTCAGAGCGAAACTGAGCCGTAACGCTTTGTGTTGAAGGAAAGTCGCCTGCACGCATTCCTCTCGTCTTCTATGTTATCTGCACTAAACCTTGCTGTGGTCCTTAAGTAAATGAAAACAAAAGCAATTACACCGTTCACTGCATTAAAAGGGGCACACTGTTAAGTAAAAACCCCCCCTGGTCTGGATTTATCCTTTTCTTAAAGAATGGAGCAATGACGCAGAACATCCGTACTGTTGAGTCACAGCAGCGTCTCACTCCTAAAGTACGGTGGAAAGTAACTGCGTATTCTCATGAAGGTTTTGCGTACAAAATACGTAGGGAAGTCGAGGTGATGATTGGTGAGTCGTGACCTCGATTACGTCATTAGTGCATTAATGTACACACTTCCACATGCATTGATGATTAATGTTGCTCAATGTGGGGAGGAAATACTTCAATCAATGCTGCACTGACTCCTCTGGATACATGTTTGATTAGATTCTGCCGATACATTAACACCTGTGAGATTGAGTTTCTTGTGTTTGATTGAGATGGATTTTATTTCATGCCAGGTCTGAAAAGGTCTCAGACGACACAAAGGGTGAGGAAGATTTAGTGAGATGGAGAGAGAGAGAGAGAGAGAGAGAGAGAGAGAGAGAGCGTGATTACCTCTCTGACATTAGGCAGCTCCAGGATGTCAGAGAAGACGTAGAGGCCGGGGGTCTCCAGCAGAGAGCTGACAGCCTGGGCCAGAGCGGGGCCGGACAGAGACAGGAGCTGCTCCACCTCCATCTGAAGACAGAGGACACAGAGAGACAGAGAGGTTAGCAGGTTTGTACAATCAATCAATCCAAATGTATCTAAATCGTAATCCTCTATAAACTAGTGCAATATCATTGATAAAGATCAAATATGTACAACACATCTGAATTAAGTATTATAAAATCTCCTTGTTTGGTACACATCCTTTTAAACAAATAGCCTTTCACAAAAAAGATATAAGATTTTTCAAACGCAATGCGCATTTCCCCCGATATCATGCGAGCGAGAGCAAGTGACACAAAGTACTGAAGAATAAGGCATAGTAGCAGCAGAGGTGTGGAGAAAGCTGTGGATAGAAGTCGAGGTAATAATGTGTCTAACCGCTTTGACCCTGCCGTCTGAGGAATGGTTACTAGAGAACAGCCGTCATAAGCGTTAATGAATGCCTAAGAACGGCAAAGCTATATTAATGAACCCTAGGTCTCCACACGATGTCGAAGTCTTTTTAACCAAACGTATGGAAATCGTAATATAGACTAGTGCAATATCACTGGTGGTGAAGGTAAATTATTTAAACATATCCGAATGACGAGTTGTGGAGCTGCTAAGAAATTAAAACAGACATAATAAAATCTCCTTGTTTGGTACACATCCTTAAAAAACAAAACGCTTTTCAATGATAATGTTTCCGATTTCCTCTCCATATATCAACACATATCGCGATTGCAGTTTTTGTTCCATAGTGTGCACCCTAGAGCAAGTGACACAAAGTACTGAAGAATATCACATAATAGCAGCAGAGGTGTGTAGAAAGTGTGGATAAAAGTCGAGGTAATAATGTTTCTAACCACTCAGTCGTCTGAGGAATGGTTACTAGAGAACACCTCTCATAGGCGTTGATGAATACGTAAGAACGGCAAAGCTATATTAATGAACCCTAGGTTTCCACAAGATGTAGAAGTATTTTTATCCTCTCGAAAAACCCAGTCTAGCCACTTGTGGCCAGCTGAAAGGACATAGAATTGAGCGAACAAAACTCCTTTTTTCTCAATACGTCTAACTGTCAAGTGCTCTCGACTGAAGCACTTGACCCACAATTACCTGGAGATAGCATATAGCAGAGGAAAAGCTGCACTCGGTAGCAAAAATGCAAGCAACAATCGTAACGACTGCAAAGCAGGGCATGGATATTCATCAAAACCATTTCCCTGAATTGAGACACGATGCTAAAGCACTCTCCAGAATAATGACCTAAGCAGTAACAGGAATCTGCCTATGTCTCGAAAAGAAAGCGAATCCCGGAAGAATAAAAAAACAGGACCATTCATTGATTTGGTTCTTTGGCCTGCCTCTGGCCTCTTGTCCAGCTGGGAAGAGACCAAGGGGTAGACCTAGGACCAGGTGGAGGGATTAGATCTCTTCGCTGGCCTGGGAGCGCCTTGGGATAAGCGGGAGAAGACGGATGGATGGATGGATGGATGGATGGCCTGTCTCTGGCTCTGTAATCCACACGTTCACGAGTGAAACAAGATGCAAATACAAAATCACAACAGAGGATGCCAGTCTGTTTCTACTCATGTGTTCCTTTCTTCAAGTTGAAAAGTGCCAAACTGTCAAATGTTTCAATGTGAGGAGCTGTCCTGTTGCTATTTTAAAATATCTTAATCCCAGTGGACACATCTTGGGACACAGAGGAAGTTCAGTCTTACAGATACATGATACAAGTATTGCAGTTGCATCAGAATGGTTTTATTACCTGAGGCCATTCCCTAAAATTAATGCAGGCGAGTCTGGGTACCAACTGCTGAGCTAAGACTAGTCTGACTGGCTCTTGCCGTAGACCAACTGCTGAGCTAAGACTAGTCTGACTGGCTCTTGCCGTAGACCAACTGCTGAGCTAAGACTAGTCTGACTGACTCTTACCGTAGACCAACTGCTGAGCTAAGACTAGTCTGACTGGCTCTTGCCGTAGACCAACCGCTGAGCTAAGACTAGTCTGACTGGCTCTTACCGTAGACCAACTGCTGAGCTAAGACTAGTCTGACTGGCTCTTACTGTAGACCAGGGGTATTCAACTCAAATTCAACGAGGTCCAGTTAGAGAAAATGTCCCCATGCAAAAGTCGGGAACATCAAAATGTCAAACTTGTTTTATGAATTAGTGTGATATTGAAGTAGCTGTATTAATGTCTGCATGTAATCAACAACTGACTGCCAATCAAATAAAGAAAGTACAATTCAAAAACAACTATATTTATTGTCAATTAACATTGAACTCTGCAGATATACAGTAAATAATATGGATATGTGTAATGTTCCTCTCGGGCTGCATTTACAAATAAAATAGAGAAAATAAATAAAATAGCTTTTGAAAATATGTGCATCTTAAAAGTGCTTAATCTTAGATAAATAAAATAAAGTGTAGCAGCAGCTTGAGTTTCCCTTTTTCTTTGTTAACCGTTTCACATCATGACTTAACAGTTTCAGACGATTATAGAACAATATCAGTCTTTACACATCATAACAATTGAACCGTTTTAAAGTTTATCTTTCTTTCCCTCTTATATTGCAGTCCCTCACTCACTTTTTTTTAATTCAGTGCGAGAATTGAGCTCGAGCTTGTTCTGCCAGGAGTTTAAATCTGGGCTGAAATGGTGTCAGGGCCATTCTCATACACACATGCAGGTGCTCATTGGTTAGCCTCGGTTAGCCTGCCCTGGAACCATATTTAGTTTGAATGTTGATCCTGGTGGCCTGATCATATATTGGGCTCTGAGACTGCTTATTTTGTGTGACCTCAGTTCTGACTTGAGAGGGAATGTTTGGTCAAACACTTTGTGTTTTGTCTCATAGTGGCGTTTTGGCACTTTTAATGAGCGCCACGGTCTCTGAACAAATGAGACACACTGGCTCTGTGCTCCCAGTGGGCAGGATGAACATGAATGAGTCCGTCCAATCAGGGTTAAAAGCTCTGTTCTTCTCACTGTCCACTTTCCTCTTCTTGGAGAGCGCCATGTGTAATTATGTGTCTCTCCCTGTCTGCCGCTAACACGCCTGTTCACTCTCCTCTCCGCTTCTCTTCCTGTATCGCTAATTATTCTCTTCACACTTTCCTCTCCGCTTCTCTCTGCCGCGCTCTCATCTCTTCTTCTGTGTTTCTCTCCCTGTATCGCTCACTCGTCTCTTTCGCCCCCTGTCGGCAGCAGTTAAAATAGAATCGCCCCGTCAAAATTGAAATCCCCTATTAATGTATTGATTATAGGTCCGGGTCCGTATAGGTCGGCGTCTGGGTCCGGACCGCGGTCCGCCTGTTGCCAACCCCTGCCGTAGACCAACTGCTGAGCTAAGACTAGTCTGACTGGCTCTTGCCGTAGACCAACTGCTGAGCTAAGACTAGTCTGACTGGCTCTTGCCGTAGACCAACTGCTGAGCTAAGACTAGTCTGACTGGCTCTTACCGTAGACCAACTGCTGAGCTAAGACTAGTCTGACTGGCTCTTACCGTAGACCAACTGCTGAGCTAAGACTAGTCTGACTGGCTCTTACCGTAGACCAACTGCTGAGCTAAGACTAGTCTGACTGGCTCTTGCCGTAGACCAACTGCTGAGCTAAGACTAGTCTGACTGGCTCTTACCGTAGACCAACTGCTGAGCTAAGACTAGTCTGACTGGCTCTTACCGTAGACCAACTGCTGAGCTAAGACTAGTCTGACTGGCTCTTGCCGTAGACCAACTGCTGAGCTAAGACTAGTCTGACTGGCTCTTACCGTAGACCAACTGCTGAGCTAAGACTAGTCTGACTGGCTCTTACCGTAGACCAACTGCTGAGCTAAGACTAGTCTGACTGGCTCTTACCGTAGACCAATTGCTGAGCTAAGACTAGTCTGACTGGCTCTTGCCGTAGACCAACTGCTGAGCTAAGACTAGTCTGACTGGCTCTTACCGTAGACCAACTGCTGAGCTAAGACTAGTCTGACTGGCTCTTGCCGTAGACCAACTGCTGAGCTAAGACTAGTCTGACTGGCTCTTACCGTAGACCAATTGCTGAGCTAAGACTAGTCTGACTGGCTCTTACCGTAGACCAACTGCTGAGCTAAGACTAGTCTGACTGGCTCTTACCGTAGACCAATTGCTGAGCTAAGACTAGTCTGACTGGCTCTTACCGTAGACCAATTGCTGAGCTAAGACTAGTCTGACTGGCTCTTACCGTAGACCAACTGCTGAGCTAAGACTAGTCTGACTGGCTCTTACCGTAGACCAACTGCTGAGCTAAGACTAGTCTGACTGGCTCTTACCGTAGACCAACTGCTGAGCTAAGACTAGTCTGACTGGCTCTTACCGTAGTTGACTGTATATTCTAACGCTCTTTCTCATCCCAGTTGGTGCTGAGGGTGTTTTGTAGTATCCTTAAATGTGATACATTCAGATGCACACGTGCACATCTTGTGAGGTGTAAAGAGCTGGAGCCGAACAGATGAGCGGACATGTGTTGCAGCCAAACAAATTCACCTAGACCATTTCTGAAACAGTACTGCTTTTGATTTCATGCATTTTTAAAAGTCAAATGAGGCTGGATTGGATCCATCCGTGTATTTCTATTGAATTTAAAAGGAGGACAGACCTGGCTGAGCGAGAGATTGCTGAAAACAAACAAAGTGGCCCTGCTCAATATGCACAATGCAGCTTTCAGGATAAACAGTACCACAGTACCAGTCCAACAACAATTGGAAAAATAATAACAACACTACTAAAATAATACTGCAAATAACTCAAAGCATTCCATAGAGAAACAGGAACTCATACCGTCATGCGGTAACAACCTTAGATAATGACAACATTGTTGTTGCTGTACCATTACCACAATTATTGCCAATTATTGTCAACAATGTTTAATTGTGTACCACGACAACGTAATATCAATAAAAACTAATTGTATAAAGGCTTTTCCTGTACCGTCTCTTATATTTTGCATGTTTCAAGTGGCACTACAAACCCCATGCAAAACATTCGGTCCTATGTACATTTGGAGGTTTAAAGTGCTTTATAAATAAAGTTGTATTGTACTGTATATTGCCTTGTTTTTTATGCTGCTGCAACGCAAACAAATCCCAAATTGGGATCAATAAAGTACCTATCTCTCTATCCATCTATCTCTCTATCCATCTGTCCATCTCTCTATCTCTCCATCTATCCATCTATCTCTCTATCCATCCATCTATCTATCTGTCCATCCATCTATCTATCCGTCTATCTATCATCCATCTATCCATCTATCTATCTATCCATTGATCCATCTAGGGTTTAGCTTTATTGTTATTTGTACTGTTGATACTGTTCATAACAGAATGATAAGTTTCACTGCTACTAGAAGCAAAACGATAAAATAAATGGTATTTAGTAGCTGAAAGTCTCGCTTGCTGTCCAGTAAAAATTCAAGCAGCTCTCACTTCAGCAGACTCTCAGCTCTAATAAGAAGTGGTTCATCAATCTTTTCCATTATCCTCTTATACCAAAACGGATCTTAAATGGGTCTGAAGATAACTGCAAACCACTGGAGAATAGAGATTTTAATGAAATGCAACTTGGTGAATCCTTTCGATGCTGAATTTAGCAGTGTCTCAATAGATTTGCAGACAGATATTGGAAGTTTTTATGATGAGCAAGATAACTTAGTATTAACTGATCGTACCGTTTTAACTGAAATTATCTCTATAAAACCAAGAGGGGAAATTCAACCGGTTAACAACCACAAACAGTGTGAACTCTGCTGTGGATCAATCATAACAAACTCATGCTATACGGCCTAAAAACACTGTTAAAAGTCTAAGGAAGACAATGCACAACAGATATAGGTTATGTCCGGTGGATGTAATGATGCAGACATAGAAACATGTAGTCTTAAATTTGAATATTTCATAATATATGAAGTAAACTCCAAATAGCTTCAATGAAGAGTTGAAGCAAGCTGATAGAGAATATTATGTCCATGACAACGTGGAACTGTATATCAATGAAGGCACTGGTATTAAGATTACCAGTAAAGTAAAAGCACTGTTACTTTTAGGATTACAAAGTTAGAAATGGGAGCAAAGTGAAGCGCCTGAAAAATGGTGTGTGAAAGTCACTGACAAAATTAACCTACTTATCATTTCAGCTCTAAATTAATGGATGTTCTTATCTTATTGATAATGCAATAAGATACACATTCTTGACTGACTGAAGGTTTCTGTCAAAGGCTCGGAAAATGTTAACATGCAAATGTGGCTGGAACAAAAAAATACATCAAAAACACAACAGATACAAACATTATCACAAACATCCTTGCAGTGTGACTGTAACACTACTTTGAAGACTATCACATTATTACTATATTTATGGTCGCTGTGAAGCTGACAATTGAGCGGCCCGACCAAGCAAGGAGGCAGAGGCAGAACATCCAAAATACAACCCGGTGTGGGCATGTATTACAGCATGAACACAATGACACACACAGCCTTAAGCCTGCTGTTGTTTCCTTGAGCACAGCACAGCCACAAGGATCTCACACACACTACCTGCCTCTCTAACAGGAAAAACCCCAGAGCCTAAATGCCCAACTCAATCAACCCAACAGGACACAGGTGAGGGGGGAGGAGACAACACAGGGCACCAGGTGCACACAATCAACGACAGACATGGGGAAAGGGGAACACTTTTCAACAACAAAAAACGAAACAACCCGTAACGGAGGCCGAGATCTATGAGCCCAGAGATCACCTCCGTGACAGTCGCCAAAGATTGCAATATGGTTCCAGCTGAGATTAAAGATTTGTTGAAAAGTTGGATATTAACCAGTCACGTCAACATTAATTTGACCCTGATTCAGGCTTTAAATTGATTGAAATGAATTGTAATGTTATAGATCAGGGGTATTCAACTCAAATTCAACGAGGTCCAGTTAGAGAAAATCTCCCCATGCAAAGGTCCGGAACATCAACATGTCTAACTTGCTTTATGAATTAGTGTGATATATATATTGAATTATAAAACGGACAAGTCAAATCAAGCAATCTGATTGGTTCTTAGCCGTGATATAATGAGCGTATACCACGGGTAGAATTGTAGTTACTTTTTTTTTATACAAGGGTTAGGGTCAATAACGCTGTCCTTTGGTGTGACTTAATTAAATTGTTGATATGAACATTTTAATAAATTTATATTATTTTACATTTAAATATGATGTAAACCTTACAGTGTAAGTTTGGATTGAAGGCTCTCTAGCATACAGCTAGGCCGCAAACTGACCATGTAACTGAAAATGTCCACTGGTGTGACAGCATTGTCCACTAGTGTGACGTAAAGTCAGCCAGGTTATAAATAAGGCCTAGATAGATGCATTTAAAAATTAATTTAGACGACTTATTTAAGGAAAATTGGCCATTGTAGGTATTTTTGTAATTTCTTTTCACGTTTTGGAATCCCCCCCCCCCCCACCCCCTGTTCTAACCATTTGAGTACACGGAAAGTAAAACATTTCTACTGTGTTCTATTTGTTTAGTTTGAGGTCCAGGTGGAAGGTATGAGAGACAGGCAGACGATGACTAGTAAGGATAGGACAAGAAAGTACAGGGAGAGGTTGAATGAAGATCCAAGGAGGAGAGAGGATCTCTTGAGAGAGGGAGATGCAGAAAGTAAATGTAACATGCCACCAAGAATGATTAAACGATTAAATGTTTCATTACATGGGCAGAAATGCTTGTGGTGTTGTCCTTTTTTCTGCAGATATCAGGAGAAAAGAGTGAATGGAGAAATTGTTAGCCTCAGTGTGAAGTCTGTGTCAGCAGCAACAAAAAACCGGCTCCAAGAAAAATGGAAGAACTAAAAAAGTAGGTCAAGGGACAGGGCCAATAAGGCTATACTTGAACTAACTCCCCAGTCACCTCAGGCTGATGATCAACCTTCTGACCATGAAGAGCTCAATGAAGTCCTAGTACCTGTTTTATGCAGCACACCAACACATTCCCCCAATGAGATGGCTCCAAACAAAGGAGAGTACTAGAAAAATCTTTGCTGATTTGCACGAAGAGTACAACCAGACATGTGAAGCACATTATGCAATATCATATAGACAGTTTGTACGATATAAGCCATTCTTTGTCACAGAAGCCAAATCAAATGATCGTAATACATGTGCCTGCTACCAGCATGAAAACATGCGGCTGAGAGCTTGTCACAGAGGGGGTATACTCTCCTCAAAAAGCCTATCATATCTCCTCTCAAGTATTACTTGTAATACTGAAGACTTACATTATATGAATCGAACATGCACAAAGTGATGCTATGATGAAATCAAGCTGGCGGCTTATAACCCAGATGGGAACACTGGACGAAGGAAGACGTGGTGGTTAGGAACAAAACATATCAAAACTGGGTAAAGAAAACAGAAAATGTTACAGTGGCAAAACTTGTTGAGGAATTCAACAGAGAGTTGGACGCCATTGCCATCTATCATTTCAACTGGCTTCACCAGGCCCAGAAATTCAGGCAACTAAAAGACAACCTCAGAGAGAACGAAATAGTTCTACATGTTGACTTCTCTGAAAATTATGCCTGTAAATTGAACACAGAGATTCAATCACTTCATTTTGGAGGAAATCGACAACAGGCATCCATCCACACAGTAGTGGCTTACACATCAACAGGTTCACAATCGTATGCCACAATCTCTGACTCTCTCAGCCATAATGAACGGGCTCAGTGTCCCGCAGATCTGAAATATACATGGGGGGTCGTGGGGGGGTGTTTGAGGTGACGTGCAACAACATTAACCTTTCTGTTGGTCGCTTGTTAGCAGACCCTTCACGCGATGGCAGAGCGAACAGGTACAGACAGGGCCCATAGTGATAGCCCTATAGTTTAAATCTACTACCCACAAATAAACATATGGACATGGGTTACTATTTAAAAAAAAATTGGAAATGTATTTAGGAACCAATCAATGTGATTTTAAGTGGGGGTGGACCTCAAATCCTCTAGGGGGGTCCGGAGGCATGCTCCCCCGATAAGATTTTTTTTTTTTTAGTTAAATGCATCAATCTGGTGCACTTTGAGGGGGAAATAAAGAGACACCTATATGAAACAGAACTGTATACATTTCAATAATCATAAAATCATGGCCATAACCAATAACATCCCATATCCAATATGAAAAAACACTAAAACTTGTTTGTTTATTTATATTTGGTTCATTTATAGTTGTGAGTGTGTCTGCATATTTTACTAATCACTATCCTCTCAAATGGAAATATGTGTTTACATAAATGGTGACCAAACCGTTTGAGACCCACTGAGAACTTAGACTAAGTTAACTATCTAAACACTCAGAGAGTCCTTTACCTCACCTGAGGTTATCCCGAGCTTGAATGACACACAGAGACCAATCAAGGGCTTTGATTTATGATCTGTATGACAGTGGCCATGTCGGCAGACCACATCATGTAGACAGCCAGTCACCCTGTGTGAGGCAGGCCTGGCCATGGGGAAACCCCCCGGTCCTCCCGATGGCCAGTCCGGGACTTGGTACAGGAGGCGTAGAGGGAGGGATCATTGTCCACAAGTTAATCGATCGCAGATGGCGTCGTGATCACGGACGGAAAAAAAAAAAGGAAAATAAATTATTATTAAAAAAAAACAAAAAACTAAATGGGTCGCTAAATATACTTGGACGACCGTTAATATACCTGGGTGGCCCGCCCAAGTATAGTCTATATGTGGGAAACCCTGCTGCGTGGGCCCATATCAAACCTGTAATACAGGAAATTATGCAAAACTCGGTCCAAAAGATTGACGCGCTCCATGTGTTAAGTGACGGTCCAGTCACACAGTATCGAAATAGGGCAAACTGTTCTCCTCCTCAGCAGTTTACCCTATACTTGGGGGCTCAAGCAAATCACTTGGAATTACTCAGAGAGAGCAGGTGCACCTGATGGAGTTGGTGGAGCTGTGAAACGGATGGCGGACAACCATGTCCATGGGGGGAAAGACTTACAAAATCCGAAGGACTTGTATGAATTTCTCATCAACAGAGAAGTCGAGAACATCCGATTCAAATGGATTGATGAAAGTGACATTAATGTCTTCAATGAAATGTTGCCACCATCAGTTCCAAAAGTCCCCGGGCTTCTTAAAACACACCAGATACTTTCTGTCTGTCCAGGAGAAATGTACTACAGGGATCTGAGCTGCTTCTGCCAATACCCAGAGATGTGTGAATGCTTCAAACCAACTAAGATAAGGATGGACGATTCTTCGAATGCAAATTCTGATCACCTGCAGCCAGACAGCATCCAGGAGACCTATGCTGAGAGTCCCAGTACTGATGTGGAGAAGAATGAAGAGTACACTGTGGGAAAGTTTGTCATAGTTAGCTATGACAACAAACTATTTGTTGGTCAAATCACCAAGCTACTTCTTGACCACAATGAAATCAACTGCATGGTTCAGCATGGAAAGAGAAATGTATTCAAGTGGCCTAATAAGCCAGACTGCCTTTTCTACCGAGAACAAATCGCCAGTGTCATCTCCGAGCCAGAGCCCAACCAGCGTGCTGCACAGCTCACCAAATATGACTGGTTACTATTCAATGAGATCTGAAAGAATGTAGAAACATGATGCGAGTCCCAAGCACCAAAAGCTACAGTATGAGCTAGTGGACATTGTTTCACCACTCGAGTCAAACTACAGATGTGACTGAATTTTACTTAACAATGAATGTGTTTATCTTTACTGAATGTTTTTATTAATGAGTTTTATCAATTGTTCAATGAATTTTACTGAAAAATTAAATGAGTTATCTCTACTGAATGTTACATGAATTAACATTAATGAGTTTTATGGATTAATTGTTTAATGAATTGTTTTGAATATGTTTCAAGCTACCCATTGTTATTCACATTTCTAAATAGCACTGTTGGTTCTGATGTTTAGAATATAACCTTAGAGAGTAGAGATGAAATAAAAATGTTGTACAAAACTTGGCATATTTTGTAATGGTGTCCATCGGTGTGACAGAATGTCCTGTGGTGCGACAAAAAGAAAAGTAAAGAAAATAGGCATTTTGCTTCTCAAATGCCTGAGAAAAGTGTTGAATAGAAGAAGAGTAATAGCATCACTATGCATATGTAATAGGGATGGGAATTTGAAAGCAAATGTATATTCGAATATTCGACCCCCAAAAAAATGGTTAACTGATTAACCGAAATAGTACACATCCTATAAAAAAAAGAAAATGTGGGAAAGATCTTTGCAAAAAAATAAAAATACATGTTCAAATAAGTATAGAAACCAAGTAGAATTTGTCAAATGTATTGAGCTGGTGATCACAGTTTGAACAGTTGACAGCTATAGGCCTACAGCTTTCATGCTTAAAACATAACTTGGTTTTTAAATTAAAGAGGGATCACACACGAACATCATAACGGGTTAGGGTAACGTAACCCTATTACAACAGATCAACAACCTATAACAGGGCCTATGCACAGAATGCAGCTATTCAATACTCATTCTTCTTTGAGAATATGAGCATGTCTACTCAGGGGAGAGGCGGGTGCGGAGGCGATTCACAATCAGGCCAGCTGTAGAGACGACCCTCTCAGCTGGAATTTGGGCATAAGATGAGGTTTGAGTCTGCGTGATCTGCGTGTAGGGAGGAGCAGCAGCCATATCGTTAGCTAGAACTAGATCTGATGGATTTGGACATAAACGCGAGTGAAGTATAACCGGACGAGAGAGAGAGATCAGCACCTGCAGCTCTGCCCGCTGTGAGGGTCCGGTGAGCGGAGCAAAACACAACTTTAGAACTAACACACTTAGCTAGGGCACTGTCGTATACATTGAATTATTCCATTTGATCATATGTAATTAACTTAGCCACCCCTCCCAAAAAAGAAAAAATATATAATAATTTCGAATATTCGATTAATTGTTCCCATCCCTAATATGTAAAGGTAGTTTTTAGTTCAATCAGGTTTCATACTAGTTATTATAATGAAAATAACCCAAACTTTTATGAAAAGTCCCTATGTGTAGAGCATTTAGTAGGGCAATAACATGATTGTAAATGTAAATTGATTACTATTGTTGTAGGGAAATATTTAAAACAAGTTGATAATGGTTGAGCATATATTTCTACTCTGTCTGACAATCTCTGAATTAAATATTATCATTAAACATAATGTCACACCAGGAGACAATTATTAGGACTTCCGCACAGAAAAGTTCATATTATATCAAATAATTAAGGAAATAGATTGGGTCTCACAAAGTTTTGAGTTATTCACGTATTAAGTAATACAGCAGATACAAGGAAAAAGTCTCAAATAAGAATAGACAGAGACTTGAGATATTAGCTAAATACATTGATAGATATCCACTCTTTACTGTTTCAATAACTGTCTTACATTTTGAAATGATCAAAACATTAAGTCGTTTGATGTTGTGATCAAGGAATTAAGTAATGTCCCTTAGCTAGACAATTCAACTTATATACTGTGATACATCTGTAAATAACTGTGCAATACACTTCCACTTTCAATACTATCACCTGGCTGTACTCTCACAATTGTAAGTGGTACTGGATGTGTATTTTGTGAATTGTAAACTATGTAATTTCTACTTTTACCTTTAATTATTACCTATTTTCTTAGATTGTTAATGTTTGCACCACCAGACACCAAAGCAAATTCCCGTGTAAACGTAACTGGCAATAAACTTGATTATGAATATTTGATGCATGCTTCATAATTAATATTGACAATGTAAATGTCCCCTCTGTAGGACGAATACATGTATTCTGATTCTGAAGTGATACAAGTATTTGAACTCCCTGATTGTCCCTATATAAACGCTAACGTTAGCTGCACCGCTAAATCACCTTGCATGTCACCAGACATCAATGCAAATGACAGATGAAGTGCTCAACATAACAAACATATATTTCGCTTCACGTAGGAATATGTTTTTTATAGTAAGAGTTCTCTCTAAAATGCGTCTTAGCTACATCGAGCTCAGTGTGTCATGCTAGCTCTGCTGCTAACGGCTAACCAACGGCCAGGCTTCACTTATCCGCTGACGCTAGGCCTCAGTTCATTTTAATCCGTTCTAGTGGTTTAAATCACACCATTTATCCACCTAAATAATAGGAAAATAAAATACACATGTATATGCATCTGTAAAAATGATCAAATAAGGCTGTATGTCTTTATATGTACCTTATTGTGTTGGTTTATGGCAGACAGGCTCCCCTCTCGTTGTTCAGTTCCGCTGTCAGCGCACGTACGACAACAAAGCAACGTAATCGCTGATTGGACAGTAAGGTGAAAGGGGCGGGATAAGTGCAGCTGTCAATCATGCATCTGAATCAGTGGATCAGAGAGCACATCGACATCTAGCGGTGATCCGATTTAAACCTACTTCAACAGAGGATCAATATGTTGTTCACAAAATAAGTCCCAAGATAAATCAGATCGGACACAAAACGGTTAAAGGTAGAGGATATGTCTCTTGTTATTGTCTTTTCTGGTTAAGAACCCTGCAATTCTTTATATGTACCCATATGTGCCCAAAACTAGACCTATGATGTCTAAAATATCCACAATATTTGTTGTAAATTGTCTAAAAGCTTTAAATCTAGTATGGATATCTCTTGTGCAATTATCTAACAGTAAACCTTTGACATTTGTAGATTAAAAATGAATATTTAATCAATAGTCAAAAAATAAGAAAAAATAACATTGCGTACTAAATCTCTTCAATATGATTTATTTTACGATTATATTGTGCATCTCTTGCGATATTCAACTTGTTAAAAGTTCAAAGACACCACATACTTGTTTTTGCCCCCTGTTCTATCTGTAATACAGCTATTTTCCATATGGGTTTAGGGCAAGTGGGATATCTAATTCTTATGAAATATAAAGGAAAACAGTAGTACCATACCCATAAAGACTAAATATACTGCTTTAGAGAAACCCACTTGTCAGCCAAATGTTTTGACCGATGGTGAATATTAAAACTCAATTCAATATTTCAGTTGCAGGCACAAATGGGTTCAATCCAAGAGGGCAACATGAATTAAATCTCGCACAACTCATGTCCGTACTAAGGTGAAAGTGGACTGCAATGTTAAGATGTCACATGCTCAGTATAGTCGGAGGTTTCAGTCACATACATGATATCAAATCAAATCAAATCAGGTTTTATTTATATAGCACATTTAAAAAAAAAAATTGGTCAAAGTGCTGTACATGATAATACTTCAACTGGATCATTTCTCAGCAGCATGTGTGGAAGTGTAGATTTCATATTCTTAAGCAACAAGATCCATTGTAAAGGGAAAACTGAACTAACCTTAACAATTCTGAAAATAATGGGGCTCCGTTTTGAAAAGTGAATTTGCTTATATCTCCCCCCGAAGTTCAAGAGCACAGACAGACTCTAATAACCATGCCCAAACTTTAGCATTGGTGGCATTGAACTTTGCATGTGAAGACCTTTTACTAATGTCAGACCTGGAATACCTGACATTCAAATAAAAGTCCTTTTGTAGAAGAAACATAAAACCACATTTAACAAAAGGCTCATTAATTGTAAATGGACAGTCAAAAATGTTATCTTATGTTAGTGTCAATCAAAGTCCTATGTTTGATACATACTGATTTCATTTTCTTAAAACATACACAGAGTTTCAGCAACTTCTACTTGAATGAAAAGACAACATTTTCTGTTTATACATTGTATTGCAAAATACATTTGGTGTGTGTTTAATTATCTGTAATCCCAAACATGTAACAATTGCTCTGTGTATTTTTCGCTCACAACTCTGTGTACTTTCCAGACGTTCCAGTTGTTAGAGGATTCCATCAAGCTGAATCACATCCATCTGGCAGATGTGTTTATAAATGTGATCTCAGGGAACATCTGTGTGTCTGTCTGCGGTGGTTCGGTCCTCTCCTGACTGCTGGTGATTTGACTCTGAGCTGCTGTGATCCCAGTATCTGTGACAGAGCGAGAGAAGAAAGGAAACAGGGATAGATAAGGTGAGCTATAAATAACAGCTGTGAACGTATCTGACAGATGTGGAAAACAGCCTCAACTCACCAGTCTTTGATGAATTGAAGACATTTCTTTTTAACTCTGATTTATCGGAGGTTTTGATACAAGAATTTGTCATTTTTGTGTCTTTTTTTAATATCAATGTTACCTTTATTTTGATGCTGTTAATGTTGTTGTAATTAGGTCAAACAGGCTAATACTACTTTGTTTCCCTGGGCTGTTCATGCATAATCAAAGACTAAATGCACGCAGGACAGCATCTTCAATAATAAACTTGAACAAATCAATTAGATACAAAATGTAATGTTAAAATGAGATGATGCTTGTGTTGCAATGTTGTCCTCCTCTATGTGAGGTAGGCTAATCCAGAAGTGGTAAATCCACCAACTGTCTTGGCTTCTTTCTCTATATCGTCCTAAGGTAAAAGACACACAAAAACCCCAACATTTTTATACGTAATTGATATAATGCATTCCCTGAATCCTTAACGCAAACCTAATATTAACATTAGCCCTTAGACCAAGTTGTAACCCTTTCACAGTGTTTAAAAAAAGAAAGGAACCACACAAAATGTCCTTATTTTCCAAAACATGTGCTCACTGTGTCTTAAACTCAAATTAAAATTCTCAAAACGTTCTGTTATTTAACTTTTCTATTACTGTCATTTTACTGTCAAGGATCCTGGTTCTTACCCTGAACACAACCCACATCTTTGAAACTTTATTTCAAATGTATTTTTTAACATCTAAATATAAGCATTTGCCATCCATAATGCCATTTTTACACCAGACATTTAACTTGTTATTGTAAGAAAAGCACAGGTGTTGCTAATACAATTTTAATAATGACTCAAACACCAGCACTGTATCACACTGCTGCTCTATCACGGCCCCCGGCTTGTCCTCCTGTTTATATCCTAAGCTTTTGTGTCTGAATTAGATTTTTTCATGTTTTACATGTCCCATTTGTCCACCGGACAAACGAAACTCCCCACGGAAAATAAAGCAATTTGCATTTGAATTGCATGACTTGGTTCTATTAAAGTGTGCCCGTAAGTCATCGCAGTTTGACAGCGAGCCAACATGCAAAATAACAAGACCCTGAAACTGAACTTGAAGCAGCTGGAATGAAGTTAGACATAATCAGTGTTATTATCCACACCTGTGCCTTTTTTCCTACGACAGGTGAAATATCTGCTGTGAAAAAAAGCCTGCTGTTTTAGATCACTGAACTCAAGGTATGTAGGTATTAAATAAATGTTTTATTTATTGTTTTAAATAAGCATCTATGTTGAATTGCTTCTAATGATTGTATGTATTTGTTATTATATGTTTTTCAGGGTGACTTGTAACATCTGTCCAGGGACAATAGATGAAAACTACCCTCTTGGCTAAACTCTTTACAGAAATGTTTATTAATGTGCTCTGTACATGTTAAATAAACTCCGATAAAAGAGGTATACTTTCAAATTAAACCAGGAAATCAGATTGAGATAAGACCTTAGCCATTTGAGCCAAAGAGGGTTGAATAGCATGCAGTATACACTTGCTAGCATTACACTAGCATGCAACAGCAACAATATGGACAACAAAAACAAATTCAATTCAATTCAAAACCTTTATTTATCCAGGTGAAATCCCATTGAGCAATGATCTCTTTTTCAAGGGAGACCTGCAGCAGTAGGTTCCACATGAAAACATACAAACATAAACAACAGAACAACAAAAGGACATCATACAGCAACATTTACAGGGATTACAATTTACATATCTATCCATATGTACAGGTACCAACAGCATCTGATTGTGTAGCATCCAACCGAGCTTTAAAAACATGTAGTGGTACTAGCTTGGTAATTTTCTATTATTTTTGCAGACTGTTCCATGTTAGTGGAGCTGCACATCTAAAAGCTTTCTTCCCTAAGTCAGTCCTAGCACTTGGCACATTTAATAAAACCACAGCATGCGATCTCAGGCAATAAGTACTTTCAATTCGCAGAGAGATCAGGGAGCAGATATAAGATGGTAGTTTATCCAAGATGGCTTTGTAAATGAAAAGTACCAGTGACTGAGCCTCTGTACAGTAAGTGATGGCAAAACCGCCTTGGTATACAGGGTACAGTGATGAGTAAGTGCTTTACAATTTGTCAAAAATGTCAGTGTACTGTGAAAGGCAGCATCTAACTTGCTCAGGCAATTGGCAGGTGCATTCATATATAACAAATCACCATAGTCCAGCACAGGTAAAAAGGTCACAGAGCCTTTTCCTGGCCTCAAGCGAGAAACAGGACTTGTTTCTGAAAAAGAAACCTAGCCTAACCCTCAGTTTTTTAAGCAGGTTATTGACATGAAGTTTAAAAGTGAGACAATCATCAAGCCAGATACCCAAGTATTTGTAACAGGCAACCACTTCAAGTTGTATTCCTTGCGTTGTTACAATATCCAAAGCAGTCTCCGGTGTATTTTTAGCTTTAGAAAAGAGCATTACCTTGGTTTTATCCACATTTAAAAGAAGCTTAAGCTCAGAGAGAGCTGAGTCTGAATATTGTTAAAAACAGCCTGTAATTTAACAACAGCCTCGTTAATCTAGGGACCTGCACAATACATCACGGTATCGTCCGCATAAAAATGTATGGTTGCTCCTTCGACATTTTCAACTAAACTATTAATATAGATGGAGAATAAAAGTGGTCCTAAAACAGAACCTTGTGGAACACCATTTGCAATGTTCAACCACTCAGAAGACAGTCCATCAAACTGAACACATTGGGACCTTTCAGAGAGGTAGTTCACAAACCACCCCACTGCATGGCTGGATATGCCAATACTGAGTAGCCTCTGCTTCAAGATGCGATGATCGACGGTATCAAAAGCTTTGGATAGGTCAATAAACAGAGCTGCACAACTCTGCTTATTGTCTAAAATACTCGCCACATCATTCACCACTTTCATTGTGGCAGTGATGGTGCTGTGTTGCTTTCTGAAGCCTGACTGATGTTTAGACAGGATGTCATTGTTACATAAAAACACCTTTACCTGTTCACTCACTAAGCGTTCAAGAACCTTAGACAGAACTGACAATTTGGAGATGGGTCTATAATTGTTTAATAAAGTGGCCTCCCCTCCTGTCAGTAGAGGCAGGACATACGCTGACTTCCATACTTTTGGGATTGTGTTAGTGCTGAGGGAGAGGTTAAAAAGAGAAGTGAGAGGTGGAGTAATTCAATCTGTAGCTATCTTTAAAAAGAAAGGTTCTAAGTTGTCCGGGCCAGCCGGTTTCTTAGGATCTAACTTGGTTAAGACTTCACGAACAACATCAACAGTAAAAGGAGTAAAACTGAAAGGGTTTTCCAGACCACATTGTTCAGAGTCACAGACTGTGGTGTTCACAGAAGCAGAGTTAGTCACAGAATCAAATAGAGAACCACAGGACACAAAATGCTCATTAAAGCAATTTAGCATAGTAGCCCTGTCCGATATAGAGCCAGATGCTGTGGTAAGGCACGGAGGTAGCTCATTACGGATCTCACCGGTGGATATCGATTTTATGGCTTTCCAGAATTGTCTAGGGTTGTTCATTGTTTGTGGTTACTGACAGATAGCACTTTGATTTAGCACTTTTGATTTGTGATGTGAATCTATTTCTTAGCTGCCTAAAACGAAGCCATTCTACCTCTGAGCCTGAACCAAGGATTGTCTCGTCCCTTCACTCTAAATGTACGCAGGGGTGCATGTCTATCTATAATTTCCATAAAACCAAGATAAAAATAAGACCATGCGGTTTCTACATCAGCACACAGATCGATTTTTCCCCATCAAACCCAAACATATCATGAACAAAACCCTGCTCCACAAAATGTTTAGTGTCTCTCTTTATGATAATACGAGGTTTACCCTTTTGGACTTTTGTGTCACTAATTGTGGCTACAACACAGTGGTCACTCACATCGTTAGCAAATACTCCCACAGATGAGTATTTATGGGGAACATTAGTTAAAATGAAATCAATTAAGGAGGATTTATTTGGGAACTTAATGTTAGGGCGAGTAGGACTGTCAACAATCTGAGTAATATTCAAAGAGATACAAAGGTTTTTAAAATCCTCTGACACAGAAGTTAACCAGTCCCAATTAAAATCACCAAGCAGCACTATTTCCTTGTAGTCTAGTTGAGATACAAGTTTTGCCAATGAAGATAAAGAGTCCTTGACAGCTGAGGGGGGTCTGTAACAACCCACCACCATGACCTGTTGACCCTTTGCCACTTCGATATTTAAGGCTAAAAAATTATGTAATTCAGTACATCAACAACGTAGCTTCAGCATGTGCATTAGTGCAAATGTTAAGGGTATATTTTGTTTACACTGTGCGTATACTGTATATGGTCTGTACACACACACACACACACACACACACACACACACACACACACACACACACACACACACACACACACACACACACACACACACACACACACACACACACACACACACACACACACACACACACACACACACACACACACACACACACACACACACACACACACACACACACCATGTATACATCACTTCAGGGGACATTACATTGACTTACATGCATTTCCTAGAGACTTATCCTAACCTTAACCATAACCAACACATGCCTAACCCTTAACATTACCCTAACCCTAATCCTAAACCTAAACCTAACCAAGTCTTCACCCTAAACAACTTTGTTTCTATAGGTAAATACACATCTGAGTTGACAAATATGACATGTGTGGTTCCTCAAGGCTCCATCTTGGGGCCTCTTCTCTTTAACATCTACATGCTACCACTGGCTCAGATAATGAAGAACAACAAAATAAGTTACCATAGCTATGCGGATGACACACACATTTACGTAACAATTTCACCAGGAGACTATGCTCCAATTCAAACACTAAGTAAGTGCATTGAACAAATCAATGACTGGATGTGTTAGAACTTTCTCCAAGTAAACAAAGATACAACTGAGGTAATGGTTTTTGGAGCCAAGGCAGAACGTATAAAAGTTAGCGCTGAGCTTCAGTCTGCAATGTTCAAAACAACAGATAAAGCCAGAAATCTAGGTGTAGTCATGGACTCTGACCTGAGTTTCAACAGTCACATTAAAACAGTTACTAAATCAGCCTACTATCACCTAAAGAACATATCTAGGATTAAAAGACTAATGTCACAGCAGGATTTGGAAAAACGTGTCCATGCCTTTATCTTCAGTAGACTCGACTACTGCAATGGTGTCTTCACAGGTCTCACTAAAAAATCTATTAGAAAGCTGCAGCTGATTCAGAACGCTGCTGCTCGAGTCCTCACTAACACTAAGAAAGTGGATCACATCACTCCTGTTCGGAAGTCTTTACACTGGCTTCCTGTGTGTCAAAGAATAGATTTCAAAATATTGCTGCTGGTTTATAAAGCACTGAATGGTTTAGGCCCAAAATACATAATCAATCAATCAATCAATCAATCAATCAATCAATCAATCAATCAATCAATCAATCAATGTTTATTTATATAGCCCAATATCACAAATGTTACATTTGTCTCAGTGGTCTTCACAGTGTGTACAGAATATCAGTATGACAATACGACACCCTCTGTCCTTAGACCCTCACATCGTACAAGGAAAAACTTCCGAAGAAAACCCAGTTTAAAGGGAAAATGGGAGAAACCTCAGGGAGAGCAGCAGAGGAGGGATCCCTCTCCCAGGACGGACAGACGTGCAATAGATGCCGTGTGTAAATTGAAAAGATAATACATTTGCAACATAGGTAGTCCAAATGTTTGGAAATGCATGTGTGTATAATAGGAAGATGAATCCACGAGGATATCCATCCAGGACCACAGCCACGACTCAAGATCCAGCGCTCGCGATCCAGGACACAGGACCGCAGGATCATCCATGACTCCGGATCCCAGCGTATATAGACACCAAAAAGAAGGACATTTGGGGAAGCTGGGTTAATCGGAACATGAGAGTACACAGGTATAGACAGAGAGAAGGAAGAAGTAAGATGTCCCCCGACAAACTAAGCCTATATCAGCAAAACTAGGGGCTGAATCTAATCAGCCCTAACTATAAGCTTTATCAAAAAGGAAGGTCTTAAGCGCACTCTTAAAAACGGATAGGGTGTCTGCCGCCCGAACACAAACTGGAAGCTGATTCCACAAATGTGGAGCTTGATAAGAAAAGGCTCTGGCTCCCATTGTACTTTTAGAGACTATAGGAACAACCAACAACCCTGCATTCTTGGAACGCAATGCCCTAGTAGGACAGTAGGGTATAATGAGTTCTTTAAGGTAAGATGGCGCCTGCCCATTAAGGGCTTTGTAGGCGAGAAGAAGAATTTTAAATTCTATCCTGTGTTCTATAGGGAGCCAGTGTAAGGCAGCCAGAACAGGAGTAATGTGGTCCCTTTTCCTAACTCTAGTTAGTACACGAACCGCAGCATTTTGAATCAGCTGAAGCGACTTGACTGACTTCTTGGTACTCCCTGATAATAAAGAGTTACAATAATCCAGCCTAGAAGTAACAAATGCATTACTGACCTCCTGCTAAATTATGAACCATCCAGATCTCTCAGGTCTTCAGGGACTGGTCAGCGTTCTGTCCCCAGAGTCAGAACTAAACATGGAAAAGCAGTGTTCAGTTATTATGCTCCAAACATCTGGAACAAACTCCCAGAAACCTGCAGGTCCGCTGCAACTCTGACTACTTTTAAATCCAGGCTGAGGACTTTTCTTTTTGTCGCTGCTTTTAATTGAACTATTCATATCTTAGACTGCACTGTAACTTTTATCCATGTATTTTTCCTTTTAATGTTTATTTTATTAGCTTTTCTTTTTTAATGCTTAATGTCTTTCATTTTTTGTAAAGCACTTTGAATTGCCTTGTGTTGAAAAGTGCTATATAAATAAACTTGCCTTGCCTTGCCTAAAATGAATGATTCCCCTTATGGGGACCTCCAATTTGTCCCCATAAGGGAGGCGAGTCCCCACAAGTGACTATGTAAACAGATGTAGGTCCCCACAAGTATAGTAATGCTAGTCCACACACACACACACACACACACACACACACACACACACACACACACACACACACACACACACACACACACACACACACACACACACACACACACACACAGCATTTCAGGTGAAATCCCCTGGTTAGATGGACCATGGGTGAGCATAATTAGTATTTACATGGACGATTGACTCTATCAAACCCTAGAAAAACCCCCAAAAAATAGACTCTAGTGGTTTGGTTTTGCATAGTAGGAAAAAAGTACAAGTGTAGCTACAGATATACAAGGCAAGGCAAGGCAAGGCAAGTTTATTTATATAGCACCTTTCAGCACCAGGCAATTCAAGGTGCTTTACAAAAATGAAAGACATTCAGATAAAGGCATTTAAAAACAGTAAAATATAATAAAATAAACATTAAAAGATAAAAGTTACAGTGCAGTACACATGATGATGGCTGAATGGATTTAATTTGCTTTAGTTTAAGGTATTTTGAATGCTTGCTCTGTGCAGCTGCTAAACTACTACTTACTAAAGAGTAAAGAGAAATGACCTTGCCTTGCACAAACAAACAAACACACACACACACACACACACACACACACACACACACACACACACACACACACACACACACACACACACACACACACACACACACACACACACACACACACACACACACACACACACACACACACACACACACACACACACACACACACACACACACACAGTGGACAGTAACAGACCCAATTAAGGGGAATGAGGAACACCTGTGCTGGCCAGCAGGGCTCCGCAGATGAAGTATTCATTCCTGTCCAGTTTGCTGATAAAGTGAGGTGTGGCATTTCAGAGCCACACACACACACACACACACACACACACACACACACACACACACACACACACACACACACACACACACACACACACACACACACACACACACACACACACACACACACACACACACACACACACACACACACACACACACACACACACACACACACACACACACACACACGCAGTATGATAAGATGGCCGCTCATCCCTGCACAGCTCAAGCTTTATTCCACTGAAGACCCTGATCCCAGACATGAAGCCATCTGTGGTAAATGGACTTTAAGCTACAACTGCATTTTGTATCATGATCCTGTCAAATGATCCTTGAATATCCTTCAATACTTTTACACAATGTTATGTCAGTCCTTCCTGTAAATGCTGAGATATTTGAGTCCTGACGAAGATGTTGGGCAGTCATTACCACCCACTAAAGCCTGGCTAAAAACGAATGTAATTTTCCTACTGTTGTGTTTTCTAATCCACCACTGACTTCTCCATATAGTGTGCAGCTCCTCTGCAGTCTGTGAATATCTGATTTTATTGCTGTCGTTACAATAATTGAGTTTATATGAGCTCCCTTGCGGCTGTAAAAGATTGTCATTTGAAATATTAACTTGCTCTGCTCTCACTGCCAGATATTTTTCTACATTTGTGTTTCCTCTGTTTGCATTACCACATCCCTTTTGCCCATTAAAACAGCATGTCTCTTATGCTTTCTAAGAAGATTACTTGATGTAATTTAAATCATAAATAAAGATAATAGATACATATCGACGTGGCTTTCATGGAAATATACTGCCATGGAAAGTTCCGTGTAACTTTATAAAGTATTTTATCTTGTTTTTCTGTGAGGCGTCAGATTAGTAGTTTATTATAAGAGTCATTTATTCTTTATAGAACATAATGACATACAGTATTTCCCGCTGATGTAAAGTGACAGGTGCAGGTTTAACGTGGCTTATATATTTCACAGAAACACCATGTACCCTTCATATGACAGTATATGTTGTTTTAATTGTGCTTATAAATCATTGTCGTTGTTGTTTTTATAAGGCAAATGTGGTTTACTGTGCAGCGAATGTATCATGACACAGCAAATAAATAGTCTACTTGAGTCATGGGAAATAAATTATATTACCAGCTTACCTCACCCACTATAGTAATATTTAACTTCTGGGAATATTAGCAATTTGTCACAATACAGTGCGTAATGTGTGCGTCTATGTCACATTCATAAAGTACAATTGAATAATTATTTCTGCATGAAGGCCATAACAACATGTTACTACTTAAAATAATTTAAGTGTTTTATGTCATTTTTCTTCAATAAATCAATCAAACATTATTCATAAAGCACCTTTCGAGCAAATTAAATGCACTTCAAAGTACGTTACAAGCAATTGACCAAAATTAGTATGCTCATTTTCAGGTTCATATTTGTATTTTGAGGGAATGAGTCCTTACCCCAAGTGAAGGAGTTCAAGTATCTCGGGGTCTTGTTCTCGAGTGAGGGAACAATGGAGCGTGAGATGGGCCGGAGAATCGGAGCAGCGGGAGCGGTACTGCAGTCGCTTTACCGCACCGTTGTGACGAAAAGGGAGCTGAGCCGGAAGGCAAAGCTCTCTGTCTACCGGGCCATTTTCGTTCCTACCCTCACCTATGGTCATGAAGGATGGGTCATGACCGAAAGAACGAGATCGCGGATACAAGCGGCCGAGATGGGTTTCCTCCGCCGGGTGGCTGGTGTCTCCCTTAGAGATAAGGTGAGAAGTTCGGTCATCAGGGAGGGACTCGGAGTTGAGCCGCTCCTCCTTCGCGTCGAAAGAAGCCAGTTGAGGTGGTTCGGGCATCTAGTTAGGATGCCACCTGGGCGCCTCCCTAGGGAGGTGTTCCAGGCACGTCCAGCTGGGAAGAGACCAAGGGGTAGACCTAGGACCAGGTGGAGGGATTATATCTCTTCGCTGGCCTGGGAGCGCCTTGGGATCCCCCAGTCAGAGCTGGTTGATGTCGCCAGGGAAAAGGAAGTTTGGGGCTCTCTGCTGGAACTGCTACCCCCGCGACCCGACCGCGGATAAGCGGGAGAAGATGGATGGATGGATGGATATTTGTATTTTGTTCGTCTGCCGTGACATGTCTCCACGCTTTAATGTTCAAAAAGCTCTTCATACTGCCTGTGCTGCAGCACCTCTTTTCACCCTCTGTCTGAAACCAGAGCCCAGTCTGCTCTCATTGGTTAGCTGGCCGGCTCTGTTGTGATTGGTCAACTGCTTAGAGATGTCCCGCCCCTTAGCCCATCACGTACAATGTGTTGGAGCGCTAGCCAATAGAAGCACAAGTCTTACATAGTGATGTCACTATGTCACGAAAGTAAACAAAGGAGTCTAATGGAGATTTTTCAGGCAAGAAGTGGGTGAGAAACTTCCTCTGAGGGGAACACAGGGATGTTAGCCTTTGCAGACCATTAACATGCACAAAAACCTGTATAACACACCACTGGAAAGAGGAAACCCCAATAAGTACAACAGGGCCTCTTTAATTAACCAATCAAGCTGTGTTTGTAGGATGTTAAAAGAAGTACAATGTTGAAAATGAAATAGAATAAGAGTCAGAATGAGCAAAAGTTGAGCGTTGTTGACAAAATACAGTGGAATGAAAACTAAAGATTATAAAATACTCCACTTCGCTTTTAGTCTAGGAATACTGCAAATACTCAGTAGTGTGTGTGTGTGGTGTGTGTGTGTGTGTGTGTGTGTGTGTGTGTGTGTGTGTGTGTGTGTGTGTGTGTGTGTGTGTGTGTGTGTGTGTGTGTGTGTGTGTGTGTGTGTGTGTGTGTGTGTGTGTGTGTGTGTGTGTGTGTGTGTGTGGTAATAGATCATGCGCGTCCCTCCCCGTGGTGTTTGTTTTAAATGAGAGACGGTCCTCTCCTGCACATTATCGGGCCGAGCTGCCAGAGAGCTGTTGGCCCTGCAGGGGAAATATTTCACAATTATGGACTTTTGCGCTTTTTCTATTACATGACCCTCACCGGACTGGAGAGAGCGCTTTATCTTTTTTATTGCCAATTATAGGTGTCCAAAAGCGCACTGAGCTGAAATAAAGAGAGAATAATCATCGAGGGTGAGACAGAGAGAGACAGACAGGCAGATATGTTGGGGAATCATTTGCTTAAGTATTCAACCTTTGACACAGTTCATCATTTTCTCTTTTCACTGTCTCCTTTCCCATACTGTAGGTCTACGGCACATGTGTCAAAGGCAAGGCCCGGGGGCCAAATGAGGCCCTTGGTGGATTTCATTTCGGCCCGCAGGATAATTTCTAATTGCTATTAGATCTGGCCCGCCGGTATATTGCACCTTCACTCCATCCTGAGGGTCTCCTCAGCTCAGAGCCTGAGCCCAAACATTGATGACCTTGCCCCCGAGATGAGATGCCAAGTATCTGAGCTAGCATCACAGAGCAGCACATTGAGTTTTATGGATGTTTCCTTCTGCACTTTGTTTCTTGAGACAGCAGGGCATGTTTGGTTTGTTCTTTGAGGGAAATAGTTTTTTTGGAGCCTGTGGGAAAATGTAATCATAAGAAATGACTCTGGAAAAGCTGCAGATAGAGCCATAAGAAATGAATGCAGCTGATTATTTAATGTTTAATGTTTTTTTTATAGGCAATCATTTAAGCTTTGTTAGTTCCAGGTTTAAAATGTGCAATACGTTAATTTCAATAAGTTTTGCAATAAACATTGAACCAGTCCGGCCCTCCACTAGTATCGATTTTTAATTTTGGCCCACTGTGTATTTGAGTTTGACAGCCCTGCTCTACGGCCTTGGGTGTTGCTGCTATCTCTGTTAAGGAGGGGCAGCTTGGGCGCATTGTTGTTGCCAGCTTATGACGGAGCACAAGCCGCCATGAGATAGTTTATTGTTCAGGGACATCTAGAAGCCCTTCTTTTTAGGAACGTAGGTTCCCTGGCGCACATTCTTTTCTATGGACGACAGCTCTAGTTAGATTCAGGGTCCATATTTGTTTCGTCTCGCTGATAAAGAACGTAGATTATTACACTCTAAACTAGTTCAAACCTGGAACTACAGAAGAGTTCTTCAGAATTGATTGTGGCATCAACCGTGTGGTCAACCCGTGGCCCCGTGACATGTCTTGTGAATTCTCCGGCCGAAGCTCCAAATAAACCGTCAGTGTTTGCCATCAAAGCTCCAGCTCTCCTCGTGTCTCTCTGAGTCCTGTTTCCCCCACACTGATAATACATAGATAGCACATTAACTTTGGTGTTGATTACAGGACCTTCACTCTTAATATCATAATGCTCTTTTTACTTACAAGTACTGTAGCACAATATAGTATAACATTACAACAAGAAGACAATTACAAATGTTGCTGAGTAGCCTACAATAACTAAGTACTTTTTTGTGGTTATGTTTTACCACTTGCTCACACGTGAAATCTGCAGATGTGGATGAAGTACTCTGAAGTAAAAGTAGAAATACTGTGGTCTTAAAATACTCAATTACAAGTAACAGTCTTACAATCAAAATATATCAAAAGTAAGGCAGAATTTTCACAGTATTGTGGATATTCTTTTACTATTTTATTGCCAATGTTGTACTTTGTCAATGTTCAGCTAATTGCATTTATTGTCTATGTGTACTATACTTGATATCTAAGTAGTAAAGTACTATATGAAATGTTTGCTCATGTTTAGCCCTCTTTAAAACCATCTAAAATACTTGGTTGATTAGTGGTAACATAATGCATCACACAGGCACTACAAGTTGTCACAAGTTTATGTACAAAGATACTATTGTCAATACATATAGTGGAGTAAAAAGTACAATATTTTCATCAAAAAATGGTGGAGTAATAGAAGTGGAGAAGTATTTGTAGCATAAAAAAGAGATCAAGTGACTCAGGTAAAGTATATGAAAGTACTATTTAGAGAGCCTGTGACAGCCTCCCAACAACTGTTGTGCAATGAAATATTGGGCTACTAGTAATCTCGAACCGTCAGTTTAAAAAAGAAAAAGGGATACCGTTCCGATAAATATCAATAATTTCGAACATCGCGGGGAAATTCCTTCACTCATTTTGAAGTTTTGGGCGAAGCCGGAAGTGACGTCAATGCGGGAACGCTTCACTGTGCGGCGAGAGAGACAAACACGGACAAAGTGTGTTGTCATGCGTAGAAATGGTGAATTACTGAGTTTAGGCACGTTAATAACGTTTTAATGAAGTTGACTACAGTATATTCATATTCGTCAGTGCTTTCATGTCAATTCGGCGACATAAACATAAATGATCGTGGTGAAGATGATTAAATTAGGATTAAAATCGGAGCTATGGAATTTCCTCCCGTCGGATGTGATAGAAAAACAAATCGATTATTTTTGTAGTTGTAAACTCAAGTGGATGAAACTACATTTATTAGTGCTTTCATGTCAATTCGGCGAACATATGATACATTAAATGATCGTGAGGATGATGATTTAAAAATCGTTTGTTTGAGCCGGTCTGCATTTCCTGATGAGAAAACAAACCGATGCTTTTTGTAGTTGTAGTACACCAACATGGATTAAACGTGTGGTTTTTTTACCACAATGTTGGAGAAATTAATGGATAAAATGCACGGATTATTATTATTATTATTATTCCCACTCCGATCGGGACACTAGGTCCACCGTTTCCACGCAGCGAGGCTCCCCCCGTTCACAGTGTACGTGGGCTGGGTGCAGTGGCGGACTGGCCATCGGGACGAATCCCGATGGGCCGGTACCGAAGTGGGCCGGTCGGATAAGTCACTAGCACATCCCCCACTCCCCCCGTTGACAATTTACTAGCGGTACCGAAGTGGGCCGGTCGAGAGTCCCGGGATGATTTGTAGTCCCATTCCACCACTGGCTACATGACCATATGATCGCCCATATTGACGCACCTCATTCCTAAACTTCTAACAGATACAACGTAAACCGATCCTTCAGCCTCATATGAGCTCTCAGACACGTTCAAAAGTAAACTGTCATCGCTGTCTGAGCTTGCTGCTGTGTGCGCCGTCGTGCGTTTACATGCAGATGCTGGGATCCTGAACGGTGCAGCTGGAGCGCTGTGCCCGCAATGATGTCACCCATCATTTGGCGGGACTTGAAGAATCCGCGAGAAGATCCAGAAAATTGTCAACTTTGAAGGGCGGACTAATGGTTATCAAAGTACAAATATCCAAAATCAGTTCAGTAACGGTTTCAAGGGGACATTATTTACTCAAATGTATGGGTTTGGATGATGGGGGAAACTCGTGTTTTTTAAGTACTTATTACATACAATACTCGTCTAAATGTAATAGTTTTCTTCCCATCACTGCACAGGAGGTTGTTGATAGTTTATTTACAGCACAGTGAGTATAATGTTGGCTCTCATGGAGGCATCAGGAGAGTCTGACTCCTCCAGTCCTCAGGAGCCTGATTACACCCAAACAGCCCGTCAATCCTCCATTTCTAATCCTCTGGTGTCGAGTGCAGCAGGAGCGTTTGTCCAGAATTTAGATTCATGACACGTTATATTCCCAAAAGATAACACAGTACGTCTGATCGAAAATCAGGTCAAGTGTGTGTTTGTGCCTCTTGCTGCCACACATCCACACAAATACATGTCGTACACAAGTATAGAGATCCTGTAGAGCAGGGCTGTCAAACTCAAATACACAGTGGGCCAAAATAAAAAAATGGGTACTCGTGGAGGGCCGGACTGGTTCAATGTTTATTGCAGAACTTATTGAAATGAACTCATTGCACATATTAAACCTGGAACTAACAAAGCTTAAACTATTGCCTATAAAAACAACATTAAATAATCAGATGCATTCATTTCTTATGGCTCTATCTGCAGAGTTATTTCTTATGAGTACATTTTCCCACAGGCCAACAACAGCTTCAACAAAACAATTCCCCTCAAAGAACAAACCAAACATGCCCTGTTGTCTCAAGAGAAAGTGCAGAAGGAAACATCCATTAAACTCAGTGTGCTGCTCTGTGATGCTAGTTAAAGCCAGATAAATGGCTTCTCATCTTGGGTGCAAGTTAATGTTTGGGCTCTCCCTCAGGATGGAGTGAAGGTGTGTGTGCAATATACCGGCGGGCCAGATCGAATAGGAATTAGAAATTATCCTGCGGGCCGAAATTAAATCCACCAAGGGCCTGATTTGGCCCCCAGGCCATGAGTTTGACACATGTGCAGTATAGGTTCAGGTGAGGCTGATTTGAACAATTAAGTATAGTTTTGGTTACAATTAAAACAATGCGTCATATTCTGTTATATCTTAATGTGTAAGGTAGTAACTAAAACTGTCATATCAATGTAGCAAAATGGTCAATAACGTAAAGTATAAACTACCTCAAAATGGAAATACTCAAGTAAAGACATCTCAAAGGTATACTTATGTAGAGAAGTAGTATCAATTTTAAATACTTTTTCCTGGTAGTATAGTACTGTATCATACAGTGTAGGTTTATCATGTGTTTTAGCTCGAGAGTGTTACAAAGTAGTGGACTAAAAAGTACATTAATTGCCTCAAGGAAAGTTTAAGTAGCATTAAATGGAAGTCAAGTGGAATACAATTATGTCAGAATAGTATCTAACTACAACACTTGAGTAAATGTACTTCCACCACTAGAAATCTCTAAATATTTGTGTCTCAATAATGTCAAAATGCCGTCTTAATTTCAGATAATGACACTGTGTCCTGGAGGTGTCACTTCCTCTATTTCCTCCTTGAGCCCTTGTAAACACTTTGTCTCTGTCAGGGTTGAGAGCGAAGCAGGCAGGACCCAAATGCAGAAAAACAGAAAATACCTTTATTTCAAGGCTTAAAGACGGCGCAAAACAGAACTCGTCCCCGTGAACAACGTCAAACTACAACAAGGAACTAACAAAGACTAACAGAAAACACAGAACCTAAATACACACATGACTAATCAAACAAACAAGAGACAGGTGAGGAGGGAGGAGAAAACACAGCGGCACCAGGTGAACACAATCGGGTCGTCAGGGAGGGAAAACAGACAGAAAGCAACAGGCAAAACACTTTTCAAAATAAAACAGGAAACCAAGACAAAACACAACACAGACAGATCGTGACAGTCTCTCCTCGGCTCCTCCTCTGCTCCCTAAAGGCTTCACTTTCTCCTCTCCCGAGCATCAATTATTCTCCTTGAAATTACATTTCTCCCTGCTGGTTGATTTATCGCGACACGTTTCCTCTGCCCACTACACTGCTGCAGAGCCGTAACAAAACATGTGCTCGGTTAAACTCTCGTGTACCATCAACTGAATGATGTCAGTGTTTGGTTTAAGCGTTTTCCTGCCCTGTAAAGCATGATCTTGTTTCTGCACTCTGCTGCTTGTAGAGAAGCACTTATTTTACAGCTTTAGTTGCTTTCCAATGATGTTTTGCAATGTAACTTTTACATAATGCATCTCTAAAGATTAAAGCCAGAGAATAGCTGAGGTACAATACGTATATAACAAAAAGTGTACCCTAACCCTGACACTATACATGATTTAAGATAAGATAAGATAAGATGAACCTTTATTAATCCCCGAGGGGAAATTCAGTTGTACAAAAGCAGCAACAGGGTAAGCGTGAAAAAAAAAAAAAAAAAAAAAAACAGTACAGCAAAGATTCATTATAAGTGTGGGACAACCGTTTGTTCGTCTAGAACAGCAACAATATTAAAGAGGCCCTATTATGCTTTTTGGGTTTTGCCTGTCCTGTAGTGTGTTAGGTTTGAGTGCATGTAAATGGTCTGCAAAGGCTTAAATCTCCCTGACTGATCACAACAGAGCCAACAAAACATGTTAGGTAAAATATGCAAATATGAAACCTGAAAATGAGCATACAGTAAGCCCAATAATGTCACATATGGAGGCGTGTGGCGCGGTGGGTTGAGCGTTGGTGTTCGGATCAAAGGAGGACAGGTTCAAACCCCACTGCAGTCAGCATGTCGTTGTGTCCCTGAGACGCTTCACCCCAAATTGCTCCTGTGGGGATTGCCCACAGTGTTGAGTATTGAGTCGCGTTGGATAAAAGCGTCCAACAAGTGACATGTAATGTAATCTATAATAGTAAATAACATGAGGCTATTTCTTTGCAGAATGAGTGATTTCTTTGGTACATTTTACTGATGGTTCTTTACACTTATTCCACCCCTGAATGTAAGTCAGAACAGAAAAACTATTTCGGGGAAAAAGCTGGGGAAAGAAACCCTGCCTCTTCCTGACAGTTTTTAAAAAAAAGAATTTGGAACAGTGACAAGGTCGTGATGGTAAAGCAGCTTGGTGTGTGCGTGTGTGTGTGTGTGTGTGTGTGTGTGTGTGTGTGTGCGTGCGTGCGTGCGTGCGTGTGTGTGTGTGTGTGTGTGTAAAGAAAGCAAGGCTGTGCTCTAAATGAAGTACACAGATTCTAAATAATTTGTATTGATGGTGCAACCACAAATTTAAGCCCAGCAGTAGCTTAAACTCACACAGACAGACACTAAATAATCCTCCTCTGCTGCTTTAATTAGTTTGGTTTGAATAACACAACTCATGAAGCAGAACTGACAATAGCTGTGGGAATAGGATGCCAAGAGAAAAATTATAAATGGGACGTAGACCAAAGAAGAAAGAAAAAAGGTGACAGTCTGTTGGAGCAACAGCGGGGCATCTGGAGTGTGTGTGTGTGTGTGTGTGTGTGTGTGTGTGTGTGTGTGTGTGTGTGTGTGTGTGTGTGTGTGTGTGTGTGTGTGTGTGTGTGTGTGTGTGTGTGTGTGTGTGTGTGTGTGTGTGTGTGTGTGTGTGTGTGTAGAGGTGATATTGTAGCAGCTGCTCTACTAACAAACAGGATAGTAATAACTCTCAACACAGACATTGTGCTAATTAATGCCGAGTCACACTTTGTGTAGACTTCCGTTGCATCGGAGTTGTCCTGATCTTGAATCACGCAGTCCAATCTGTCGGCTAGATTTCTACAATCTGTTCTTTCTGTCTTCTTACGAACCGCTCCTATAAAACACCCAGAAAGCAGCGAGGAGGCCAACGTGTGTGATCATCTACAAGCTGACGGACATAAGGAACACCCTTAAAAAGAAAGGCAAGTGCACCCTTTCATTTTCAATTTAAGGTTTCAGGTATTACTATAAGGACTCTGGGTCCGACTGTCAAGAGAAAGGAAAGTGCACACTTCACAATACATTACATTTCATTAAGCTGACACTTTTATGCAAAGCGACTTACAATAAGTGAATTTGAAGTAGAAGAAAAGCAAAGATTCTGCATTACTATTAGCTTTCAATTAGTCTAATCACTGCAATGGTTTCAAAACAGCCAAACATTTCTAAGTGCTATACAGAAGTTATTTAGATTGTATCCTTATTATTTTCTAATTGCTAGCTAAGGTGCAGTGTGTTTTCAGTCTGTTATGTCCTGATATCAATGGGAAGCTTGTGCCACTATTTTGTTCCACAGCTTGCAGTGTGTGTGTGTGTGTGTGTGTGTGTGTGTGTGTGTGTGTGTGTGTGTGTGTGTGTGTGTGTGTGTGTGTGTGTGTGTGTGTGTGTGTGTGTGTGTGTGTGTGTGTGTGTGTGTGTGTGTGTGTGTGTGTGTGTGTGTCTGTGTTTGTCCTGATATTATATTTGCCTTCCTCCATGTTCCCAGCCTTTTGCTTTAACACACACAAACATCAAAGCCTCATAAAAAAGGTTCACTGACAAGAAGTATTGTGTAACTGGCCTGTAGCCTCGGGTTGAAGGATTCACTCTGAGATAAAATGGTGTTAAAACCTTACTGCCTCATAGTTGTAATGCTGACCTTGTGTCTTTTATTAAGGTCTCACACACTGATAAGAGAGTTTCACACCCAACAGGATTTATTTTGTGCTACTCAGATGAAGTTAGAGGGTGGCATTACTGAAGAGCAGCCAGGAGAACTGATCAAACTGGGTTCATTCAATTAAGGAAGGACCGTGGAGTTTGCCAAGACTTTAAGCGCTAAATCGACCTTGAGCTGTAAAGCAGTCTGATTTAAAGTGACTTATGCTTGCTCTGCTGCCTGTCAATTAAACACAATGTTAGCAGCTCTGTCAGGTCGTTTGCTCAGTGTTGCTTTGAGCTAAATGCTAACAACAAAGCGGACATGGTGATGGTTATCCAATATCAATTTGACTTTAGTGTGATGGCATGCAATCATGTGTACAGGAATTAGGTACAGCTATAACGGTACTTAGTCATAAACCAAAGTATTGGATACATTTGTTCTCTAATAATGCAGTTTTTTTTGTTAATATAATTGCCCTTTCTGTGTTTATGCACTTTTAAAGGTCACCTATCACGCTATCTTTAGGCAATAGCATGGGTCTCAGATATATAAAAAAATATATGAAAAAACATGTCTATGAAGTGTTTTGCTCAAAACACCAAACAGATCACCCATTCTAGCCATGCCTCATATCCCTCTATTTCACTTCCTGTTTCTAAAGTGCTGATTTGGGGATAAAGCTTTAAAAAAAGGAGGGGTCTGAGCTCATGCGGGACCCGGCAGCTACTGTCTGAACTAAATGCTGCTGTGATGAAACGCCATATCATGGATTATCAAGGACTCTCTCTGAAACAGTCTGGAGCTCAAAGGCTTTCTCTCTTGCCGGTTACACCCAGGGGCGCCGCCAGGGATTTTGGGCCCCATGAAAATATATCACATTGGGCCCAACCACCAGGCACAGGCCACTTTGTTTATAAATTACCTCGAGGGCCGTACCAAATGGTCTAGCGGTCCGTATATGGCCCGGGGGCCGGAGGTTCCCCACCCCAGCTTTAATATAATAACATTAGTATTAATATCATAACCAAAATGTCGGTGATTAACATTTTGTTTACAGACTGATCACTCAATGCTTCAAACTGTCCATCATCCTAAATAGACTAAAAGCAGTTTTTTGTTTTATATAGATCATTGGCTATGTGCGAAAATACTGTGTTTGAAATGTATAATTTAAATTAGATGTTAGCTTTTTGTTATATATATATATATATATATATATATATATTGTATTCCAGTCTCCCTTCAGATATGTTAAGTGGTATTCAACACAATGCTGCTCACCTCCTTCAGTTGGGAGAAAAGCTGGTTCAGGTTCAGCCTTATGGGGGGACAGGGCTGCAGAGCCTAAAGATGGATCTGTTGGACCTGGCACCAGGGGGAGGGACAACTGATTTAGTATGAATAGGCGCTAAAAATGTGCCTGCATTTATTAAAGGTAGGTAGGTAAGAATGGAGAAACCAGCTCGAGTGCGCTAGAATTTGAAAATACACAACCGAAAAAAAATCTGCCCCTTCTTTCAGAGTTCCTTACAGAGTCCCTCCTCCAACACACACGAACGCGCACATGACCAATGAGGGCACGAGATAAGTTTGTGCACAGATGGAAGGCTGACAGGCAGGTAGGCCATCCAGTTATTTTAGCCGGGCCGGCTCAGATGATTGGTTGTGCTTTTTACAGCGCCACAGCTTCCACAGATGAATTTTTTGTATGTATTTATTGTCAAAGCATTTAATATATTCATTGCTATCGGGATGTTAAGAGCATTCCATGGAATATAACAAAAATTGCTTCTGAAGTGAATTACCTACCATACCTTTAAATGTCAGCTAAAAGAGCAGTACATTTTCTGTAAAGATATTATCAGTACTTAATGTCAGCTTAGTAAACAAAAAAACATTAGCTAACAGACTAATTTCCACCACTCATGGACCACACCCACCTTTCTTGTGAAAAACTGGGTGACATACTGTCGCCCTTTAGTCCCTCTCTCTTGTCTTTCTCTCCTTTCTCTTCTTTTCTTAGAGCCTGACTTTGTTGGTCGTTGAAACATGGTACAACACACGTATGTAGGCTAAGTACTGGCATCCCTCCTCACATGCTTTCACTCTCTGCAAGTGCCGGTGCCGCACCTCGTTTGGAGGCAGGACCAAACCATTACACGTAAATAGAAGGGGGTGTACAGAGGCTTTGGGTAATTAACTTTTGGTAGAAAATAAGTTAAATGAATAGTACGTTTAGTGAGTAATTTATCAATATAACGTTCTATTAATGTTAATTATTGAGGATTGATGAAAGGTTACTTACATTTTTTTCCTTAATGTTCTGAACATTTTGGGGCCCCTGTCAGTCACGGGCCCTTAGAATCGTCCTAACTTTTCACCCCCTTACGGCGCCCCTGGTTACACCACAAGGTGAGTTCCTTTTTACTTCCTGCTTCTTCACACACATGCTCTCCAGTACAGGTTAGCTCTGAGTGTTAGCGATGCTAATGTAAACACCGACCATATTACGTCCAAAACAGTCGGGCATTGTTTCTGATAGCAGCTTTCTGATTGGGCCGTGGGTCCACATTTCAGATATTACGTCATATCGGACGCAAATCTGGATCAGCTCCGTTGTTCCCCGTTTTTAGAGATTTGGGTACGGAGGAAAAGAGAGAGGGTTTTATTTTCTGACGCTGCGTGAGTTCCCCGACACACCGGGGACACATGTTTATAAAAGACATCAAAAAGTGCATTTTGCATGATAGGTCCCCTTTAATGTAAAAAACCAACACGACAATACACACAATGTCGGTTTCGGCAAACTTGCCCCCTAAAAAAAGATAACCTTAAAAAATAGATTAACGTTATTGTGTGTGTGAATAAATACCACAATATGTGAAATGGACTTTATCAAATGCAAGGATTTAAAATATTGACACTTTAAAAAAAAAAATTCGCAGACAATTTTTTATATTTTTAATAACAAAACAAAAACATTCCCTTCAGTGTACAGCGTCCACATGTATGTATACTATCCATATTTAAAAATGTGTAAATATTTATTGCAAAAAAGAAAGTAACAAAGACTATTAGGTCAGTCAGTACAAAATGCTTTACATAACAAGACTTATCTAAAAACAATGAAGATATAAACAGCAATTGTAACGAACAACAAAGTTATAATGATAATTAAAACAACAAAAAGTCCCTTAGATAAAATGTTGAAAATATAATGATATATACAAGTGATATACAGTTTTGTAGATATGACATAAAAATCCATTTTATCTGGACAGAAATTCAATCGGCTGCGATGTCCTCTTTAAAATGTCTGTGGAGATATTATGTTCTGTAAATCCTTTGGGCTTGGGGCTGAAAGATAGAACATCACAGGGTTTCCTTTACGTTTCGGAAAGAGGTAAAGCTACAAAAACCATGATGTTAAAATATTAAAGTACAATATTTTGGAGCTGGATGTGAGTGTGTTTTATGGTTACTTACTGTTTGCATTGGCAGAGTCGACGCCTGAGGTGTCTCATCTTCTGCTAATGTGAACCAGAGAGAGATCAATGATTAGTGGTTGCTATTAAACTCATAATCCAGTGTGTTAGAATAGAAAGGAGGAAGAGGAAGGGTTTGACTTTACTTTTCTGCGTCGGCAGAGGATGAAGGCGAGGATGAAGACGAGGATTATGATGACGGTGACGCTGCATATGACCACCATCATCCACACACTCAGCCAGGGCACTGTGCACAGAGACAGAGAGGGGACACACACACACTTTACACACAGCAGGGGACGACTCTGTGTTTCCAGTGAGCATGTAGCTAAACATCACCTAATGTGCAAAATCCACTTCTTCATGTCTCTTCTACATCAGCATGCGTCCCCTCTTCTTCATGTCTCTTCTACATCAACATGTGTCCCCTCTTCTTCATGTCTCTCCTACATCAACATGTGTCCCCTCTTCTTCATGTCTCTTCTACATCAACATGTGTCCCCTCTTCTTCATGTCTCTTCTACATCAACATGTGTCCCCTCTTCTTCATGTCTCTTCTACATCAACATGTGTCCCCTCTTCTTCATGTCTCTTCTACATCAACATGTGTCCCCTCTTCTTCATGTCTCCTCTACATCAACATGTGTCCCCTCTTCTCTATGTCTCCTCTACATCAACATGTGTCCCCTCTTCTCCATGTCTCCTCTACATCAACATGTGTCCCCTCTTCTTCATGTCTCCTCTACATCAACATGTGTCCCCTCTGTGGAAAGAGACTCTGAGAGTTTCAGGAACAAAGATTCTCTCTCTTTTTGATCCATTTCTATAAAAACCTGTCTGAAAATGAGCTGATCAGATTTTGGCCACTTTATGATGTCATGACTAAAGTAACAGACAGAGAATCAGCACTTTGGAAACAGGGCTGAAACAGAGGGGATTATGGGTAATGCTGCTATGATCTGTTTGGTGTTTCAGCCAATCAGAGACAGGCTCTGTATATGTCTGAGACCTGTCATATATTGATGAAAAACAGTATAATAGGGAACCTTTAAGAAGATTGCAAGGAAACAGTAATTGAAAATGTGCAAATAATTCCAGTTCAAAGGACCATATTATGCATTTTGGGGATTTCCTTTTCCTGCAGTGTGTTATATAGGTTGCATGTAAATGGTCTGCAAAGGCTAAAATCCCATAGTCAGAGTTGTGCTTCTATGTTTGCATTTCTATGTTGCTTAGCTTGCCACTGACACAGAGCACATCCTGTAAAACCAAGTTAATGTCGGGCTGTGGCCACAAGGTCACGCCCGTGTCTTGCTTCCTGTTTTCTGCTCTCACTTCCTGCACTCACCGATCTCCAGCGTTATCTCAGCCCACGTCAGCTGTGTGTTGTTCCGCCACAGCTCACACCTCCACGTTCCTGCGTCTGCTGTGCTCACCAATGGGATGATGAGAGGAGAGGAGGGGTCGGAGAGGGTCGATTTTTTGGGCGGCAACCATTTCAGATGCAGGTCAGAGGGCAGCGGCTGCTCGAGGCCGCAGGTCAGGTTGAGCTGCTGGCCTGAGATCAGCTCTGTTCCTGTCGAGGAGACGACTGGATGCAGAGACAGAAGGAAGGAGAAAATAATGAAATGCATGAGAACATTTGACAAGCTGAGAAAATCAAAGACTGTTTGCTGCAGAGTGCCAGCGGAACTTGCCAAATTAAGGGGATTAAAATTGTTATTTTTTCAAATAAGATCAGAAACATAGCAACACATGACGGCGTCTACATCAAAACAGCAATGTACATAGCATTAACAACACATTTAAATAGAGGAAAACAGCATTAGTCATTGTGTATCTTCACGATTTCAGATGTAAGGCAATTACAGCTGAAATGATGAGAAACAGTATTTGTAGTAAATATTTTGACAATTCATTAATGATCCAAAACACTTTTTAATTATTTCTCTTGCTTCAACCCTTCAAATACTTGCTGGTCTACTTCCAATAAATTAAATTGAATATGTGCTGGCTTCAGACTGATGATCTAAACTACAACAGACACCGCTCACTATCGTACAACTTATGGACTTGAATCAATATTAAAAACCATATTAAGCTGCAGCCCTAAATACAATTATACAGTCACCTTCAAGACATCAATACACTTTATTTCGTTTCGTTTTGTGATGTGGGATTCTGATAGATTACTTGTCAACCCTAAAGATGTAAAGTTTGATAAAACAAATTACATTTTTAAAGCAAAGATTTTAATACAACTTCAAGCCCTGACACTGAATGCATCACGGCCTGCAATAGAGAACCATGTCATGTCAATATTTAAATGTTTTAGTATGCACTGTAACCAATCAAACACTAGTATTTGATCATGTATATCTTTACGATCAGTATAAGTAGTCCAAAATGTCAAAGTGTTTAATTTGTTGACTTCATTTGGCTGGCTTGAATAACATTAATACTTGATTGTATTGTCATTTTGTTTGGTGAAAGGTTGAATTGATTCCTGGGGGTCAAAGTTGAACTACTGTAATCAAGAGGGATCTATTTTCATGGTTCTGGTTAAATAGTAGTTTAGATAAAAAATGTAAAATGACTCCATAAATCTGGAGAACAACAGTATACAAAGTCAGTCAGGAGGGCCGTAACACTGTCCAGTAAGCTGTCAGGAGTCTCGTGTTCTAGTCTAGAAAGGACAAGGACAGACAAGGACAAGGACAGACAAGGACAAGGACAGACAAGGACAGACAAGGACAAGGACAGTGTTTTAAAAATGGCACGCGATACTGTGAGTGACCCGAGGCACCCTCTCGCCTCTTATTTTGAACTGTTGCCATCCGGGCGGAGATATCGTGGCCCTCTGTTTAAAAAGAACAGATCCAGGCTGTCTTTAGTCTGGCACCCCCCCCCCCCCCCCCCCCCCCCTCTCGCAAATGGAGCCTAGGCCCCTTGTCATGTCTGCCGATATCTGTTTTTTTTTTAAATGTTTTAATCTGTGTCTATGTTGTTGTCAGTGACGTATGTTTTATCTTTTTTAATGCCTTGTGATGTGCTGCAACTCATTTTCAAATGACAAATAAACGAATATTTTGACTTCTATTTGGCTACATTTTCACCAAGTGAACATTTAAACACTCCCAAAAGTGTTGTTTAATGTAACCGCTGTGTTTTATGAGTTTGTCTACTGGCTTTTGAAGAACCAAAATGTTGAGCTTGACAGTTAAACCCACGGTAATTAGATTAAAACATTATTATAATAAAACAATTAAGAGATTTGCAAGATAACCCCCCTTTCTTGAATAAATCAGACAAACATGTGTCTTTTCAATGTTCCTGGTTAAAAAACACGGATACAAAATCTTACTTTTACACGATAAATCCACCATAAGCTCAATTATCATCCGTCGTGTTATCACACTCTTCTGCTGGAGGAAACGCTCGTTATCCTTAAAACAAGTGGAGCCACACGCGTGTATTCGTCACTGAATTAGACCACACCGGGGACACTTGCAAATAAACTCTGCCGCAGGGAGATGAAAACACTTCAGAGAAGAGAGGACATCTTGTTATGGATTTCAATAAAGAAGGACGTCAAGAAGATAAACAGGGACACAGAGAAAACAGAATAATACTATAAATCGTGTGAACAACTGTACATCATTCATTATTGAACATACAAAACACTCCCAAAATGTATTAAGATTAGAAAACATGTGTTGTTTGATTCAACCGCTATGTTTTATGAGTTTGTCTACTGGTTTATGAATAACCAAAATGTTGAGCTTGTCAGTTAAACCCACGGTAATTAGGTTAAAACGTTATTATAATAAAACAATTAAGAGAAGAAAGGACATCTTGTTATGCATTTCAATTAGGAAGGACGGAAAAGAGACTGGACGTCAAGAACTGTACATAATTAATCATTTTGACTTCTATTGGTGCATTTTCACCAAGTGAACATAAAAACACTCCCAAAATGTATTAAGATTCGAAAACATGTGTTGTTTAAAGGACGTCTTGTCGTGAATTTCAATTAGGAAGGACGGAAAAGAAGCTGGACGGAAAAGAAGATAAACAGGGGCACAGAAAGCTGAATTTCATTTGACGGATGTCCGCTCCCTCCACTGGCTTCCGGTAACTGCTAGAATCCACTTCAAGACACTGGTGCTTGCGTACCATGCTGCGAATGGATCTGGCCCTTCCTACATCCAGGACATGGTTAAACCGTACACCCCAGCACGTGCACTCCGCTCTGCATCAGCCAAACGGCTCGCTGCACCCTCGCTGCGAGGGGGACCCAAGTTCCCATCAGCAGAAACACGTGGGTTTGCTTTCCTGGCTCCAAAATGGTGGAATGAGCTCCCATTGACATCAGGACAGCAGAAAGCTTACACACCTTCCGGCGCAGACTGAAAACTCATCTCTTTCGACTCCACCTCGAGGATAGAACTATTAACAAAGCACTTATATACTAATAAAGGACTGGCTTATCTAAAGCTAGTTGAGTAGCACTTGAAATGTTTTGGCTCTATGAAACCTGATGTACTTATGATTCTGTTTTCTTCAAGTTTTTATTTTGTTGGTCGAACGCACTTATTGTAAGTCGCTTTGGATAAAAGCGCCAGCTAAATGTAATGTAATGTAATGTAATTTGTTTAGACTTACTTTGCAGCAGCTTTACGTGCACACTCCTCTTCAGAGTCACTCCATTTTCAAACTCCAGGGCACAAATATATTCTCCTGCGTCTTCCTCTATCCCTCGGTTTCTTCTCAGAGACAGGTCTCCTTTCTTCGGGTTGGTTCCGGGCTGCAGTCCTTTGTTTTGGTCTGGCTTCCAGGTGAGCGGCCCCTCCGCAGAGAGGGAGAAAAGCCTCTGAGGAACAGAGGCTGTTGAGGGGATGAAACTCCAGTGAAGTTCCCTGAAGCCTTTAGCTTTGATTTGTTCCCAGGAGATGTGAGGAAGAAGGGAGCAGGGCAACGAGAGATGACTGGATGTAGACGTATACTGAGGGCGAGAGAGAGCTGGGGAGAGGTCTGAAGAAAGAGAAATAATGGTGATTTTGAAGATCAGAATCAGGGTTATTGGGAAGTTGGTTTACACATAAAAGGAATAGTTTAGGTGGATAACGGTGCATACAATAACAGAGCGAGAGGAAATAGGTTGTGAAATAACAGTACATTCAAGCAAACTGAAAAAAAGATGATACAAATACAATATATAATGGATACAAATGGAAATACAATCAGAGTCTTGCTGCATCTGGGCTAAAAAACTAAACAAAATAAAACATGTCTCATTTCTGTTTGTTGAACTTAAAACGTTTGAGGTTATTTGACCCTAAGCCTTCTTATTCTGAAGTATCACTAATCAAATCAAGTTTTATTTATATATACATTTATAAACGATTTTTGGGCGAGCCAAAGTGCTGTAATAAAAATAGCCTACAGAAGAGACACTTTACAGCAAATACAACAGCACAGATTGTTCAGATATCAGCATGAGAAAAACGACACCCTCTGTCCGTAGACCCTCTGTCCTTAGACCCTCTGTCCTTAGACCCTCTGTCCTTAGACCCTCTGTCCTCAGACCCTCTGTCCTCAGACCCTCACATCGTACAAGGAAACACTTCCAGAGAAAACCCACAGTTTGAAGGGGAAACAAATATATAAGGCTTGGCTTTCATAGACACCTTAAACCTTGAGTAATAGGAGCACTGCAGTCAGAGAACTGCTGCACTTTGTCCAACAAAGACTAAACAATTTACAATAAAATCATTTATGTTTTCTGTTTTGAGAACCAACCCCCCCCCCCCCCCCCCTCTGGCAGGAGGCTGCGCTCCATCAAGACCAAAACCTCTCGCCACCTGCACAGTTTCTTCCCCTCCGCTACCGGCCTCTTAAACACGGCCCGGCCCCCCCACCGACACATCGTAGACTATATGCATTACATGAATGCACACAATGTCCATACTCCTTTCTGCACATATTCTTATTTCACATTTCATAGTTTATATTCTAAAATGCATTCATAGAATTCTATTTCCATGTAAATTACTGCTTTATTATTATTTTTATTGCTATTTAACCGTATTTTATTACGGTGTAAAAGATTTTTTTGAATATATTAGATTTCTTGTTTTTTATATTGTATGCGCCATGACATCAAGTCAGATTCCTGGCATGTGCGAACCTACCAATAAACCTGGTTCTGATTTCTAAAAGGATGTGGCTCAATGTAAGCTAATGATTCTCATGTTGACTGCACTTATTGTAAGATGTTTTGGATAATAGCATCAACTAAATGAAATGTAATTCAGTGAAATGTAATGACAAATGAATGTGAGAACAAGTGTATGCAGTATATCAGAATTTAAAGGGGCCCTATTGAGTTCATTTTCAGGTTCATTTGAAAAGTGGGAGAGCTATGCAGGGAGCTTTGTGACGAAATCTGCAAAAATGTGCAGAAATCTCAGCATGGAGAAAGGGATGAGACAAAGAATGGGGCGAAGCCTGCGAGCTAGTTCAGGCAGTCAACTCGAGCACTCATTCATACATAACGCCCCCGTGCCACTCTGCAACCAACCAAACAGAGTCTCCGTAATACGCCGCTCTATTTAACCTGCCAGATCTCTCTCCATGCATTGCTTGCTGCTGCTATTGCTGCAGCTACTTCTACGTCGCTGCTGCTTGCTGCCCCACCACCACCCCAGCTTCCACCTGTAGGCTCGGGGGTTAGTTATTTAATCATCACTCATCGTGCTATGTATATCTATGGAGTGATGATGCCCGAGCCTAGTCGCCAAACTCAACTATGCTGCTTCTAATAAACATGTGAAAGGAACACGTGAGTTGTCTGACTGAATGTTTGTTATTGTGATTAATTCCTAAGTACACACTTGTTTACAAGCATCTGTGGTGGAGATTCAAATGACTGATAAATGATTCATAAACAAGTTTGTCTTTTATTATGTTGAATAAAGTAATAAAGAAAGTCAATTGAAATCCATCTCAAATGCAGGAACAGAGCAACTTCACCCTCAGAGGATGAAGAGGTTCAGCTCACTGAACACTATATACGAGAAAGAAAACAGTCCTACCCATAAATCCTCTCAGACATTATCTAAACATTCCCATCATTAAACCATAAAACCCCCGAGTCCTTAGCCATTTGCAAGTCCATCTTTTACGTCAAACCTAAACACATGTCTCTGTTAAACACATATTAGACTAAAAGAGCAATTCAACAGAGTGAAAGGCATTCAGAGTATAAATATATAAGATTATAAAGGACAGCATCCCCTGAAACTCACCCAGAACTGTAACAGAGACGTTGACCTGGCTCTTGCTCTGGCCGTCCGTCACCATGCAGCTCCACGGCCCGTTGTCCCGCATCGAGGCGCTGAAGGTGAGGGGATTTAGGGGGTTTAACTCTCCTCGGGGGTTCATCCATTGAATCCTTTTACCCAGGGGGGTCTCAGCGCTGCAGGACAGAGTCACCGTTTCCCCCGGCAACACAGGAGAGGAGGGGCCCACACTCACTGAAGACAGAGTGGACATTATTATAGTTTAAATATACTGTTAAATGATGTTTATACACATTTATATTTTTTGTTTTACTTCATCTTTATTGGAGATTTTCCAATTTTTTTAAAAATTATTTTACATTTAATTTTCATGACGTTTTTAGTTTGACTTCTAGTGTTTATCATCAAATGATATTCTCCTACCTGTTAATTTGCGTATTACATACTCATAGAAGGTCGGGTTGTCAGTAGGTTTCTTTAATTTAAGGAAGAAAGTCCTGAAGTGTTCCTGCTGGATGTTCTTGATGATCAGGGGAGACCACGACGAGATGTTTTTCCAGGCTTCATCTGCAAGACAAGAAATACAAGGTTGTTATTGTCAGAAATGTTTCAATTTGTTACATCGATTGATGGTTTAACGTGAATATAATCTGCAAACATCTCAATGCTATGTTCACCTTTAATTTTCCAATTGTTGTTGCCCATTGGATTTAGCCAGGCGAGGTCCTCAGAGATATCTTTATCCTTCTTCCAGTACATATAATGCTTCTTTAAATCATTCAGGGCCGGAGGCTTCAGCGTCACCGTGCCCCCGATCTGAGCATAAACCACCACCACCTCCGCTGCCCCTGAGAGACAGACAAACATCGGATAATGCACACGTTAACAGGAAAATCGACTTTAAGTAAGTGAAGTCCATCAAAGAGTTCAAAATGTTACGCAAACAACACTTCAAGTAAAGGTCCTGGACTTCAAATGTTTGTTAAAATACATATGTCAGGAAAATGTACTTTAAGTAAAGTAAGTAAACATTTGTAGAAAGTAAAAAGTACTTATTTACAAAGAAAAGTCCTGAGTTTTAAATGTTTCTTAAAGGTGGGGTAGGTAAGTTTGAGAAACCGGCTAGAGATCGCTAGAATTTGAAAATACACAACCGGAGAAAATCTGCCGCTTCCTTATAGAGCCCCTCCTCCAACACACACGAACGCGCACATGACCAATGAGGGCACGAGATAAGTTTGTGCCCCGATGGAAAGCTGACAGGCAGGTAGGCCATCCAATCCGTTCCGGCTAAACGGATTGGTTGTACTTTTTACAGTATTACGGCTTCTACAGATGACATTTTTTTATGGATTTTTTGTCAAAGCACTTCAGATATTCATTGCTATCGGGATGTTAAGAGCATTCCATGGAATATAACAAAAAGTGTATCTCGAGCCGGTTTCTCAAACTTACCTACCCCACCTTTAAGTTAAAATACAGATGTATAATCAGGTAACTTAAAGGTCACCTATCATGCTATTTCTAGGCAATAGCATAGGTCTCAGATATATAAAAATATATAAAAAACATGTCTATGAAGTGTTTTGCTCAAAATACCAAACAGATCATCCATTCTAGCCATGCCTCATATCCCTCTATTTCACTTCCTGTTTCAAAAGTGATGATTCGGGGATAAAGCTTTAAAAAAGAGGAGGGGTCTGAGTTCATGCGGGACCCGGCAGCTACTGTCTGAACTAAATGCTGCCGTGATGAAACGCCATATCATGGATTATCAAGGATCTGAAACAGTCTGGAGCTCAAAGGCTTTCTCTCTTGCCGGTTATACCACAAGGTGAGTTCCTTTTTACTTCCTGCTTCTTCACACACATGCTCTCCAGTACAGGTTAGCTCTGAGTGTTAGCGATGCTAATGTAAACACCGACCATATTACGTCCTAAACAGTTATTGTTTCTGATAGCAACTTTCTGATAGGGCCGTGGGTCCACATTTCAGATATTACGTCATATCGGACGCAAATCTGGATCAGCTCCGTTGTTCCCCGTTTTTAGAGATTTGGGTACGGAGGAAAAGAGAGAGGGTTTTATTTTCTGACGCTGCGTGAGTTCCCTGACACACCGGGGACACATATTTATGTATGAAAGACATCAAAAAGTGCATTTTGCATGATAGGTCCCTTTTAAAGAATCAAATGCAGAATAAGGAGAATAAGAATGGCTCAATTTTAAAAGTATTATATTTGTATTGAATATAAATTATTTCTTAATCCTCCTACCGTCAAATCTGATGGATTTACTACTTTCTTTAAACCTAAATATTGTGTTTTACATGTGTTTGTTTTTGTGTCTAATCTGAAGGTAAGGGGGGAGAAACGAACACGTCAGGTTAATCACTAAAATAATGAAGACACATCATAGTTGTTTTTAATGTTGCAATTGATAAATGTGGGGCAACACCCTGAAGGTTCACTTCATATATATTTATATCATATAAAAACACATGATGTTGGTTTTGTAAACAAGTGTCAATAGTCTTGGACAATATGTCCCTCTGATGCAGTAGAGGTATACAGTAAAGTGTCTGAAAATGGAAAAACTCAAAGGACAAGTGTCTTCATTTTGTATTTAAGTACAGTACTGGAGTTACTTATTCCAGCGGTAACACTTTATATTAAGTGTTGGGGAATAATTTGCCCTGCATGCCCTCCTTCGCCCTGAGCTGACCAGCCTTGAGCAGCCGTTATCTCCCTGCCCTAGCATATTGTTGATGTTGCCAGTTTGTGACCGGGCAACTGTCGGTCAGAGATAGTTATTGTTGTGGGACACCTGGAACACATCCTTCCCGGGGTGTAGATGACCCCGAGCCATAAGCGACAACAACTGTGATTCAGTGTCCTCAGCTGTTTAGTCCATCTATTGAAGAATGTTGATTATTCCACTCTGAGCTAGTTAAAACCTGGAGCTCCAGGAGGGACTTCAGAATTGATTGTGGCATCTCTGCCCTGTGGTCAGACCGTGGCCTGTGACGTGTCGTGTGGATTCTCCGGCCGAAGCTCCAAATAAACCGTCAGTGTTTGCCATCAAAGCTCCAGCTCTCCTCGTGTCTCTCTGAGTCCTGACTCCAATTGCTTCAGAAGTTTCCCACACATTAAGGTACACATATTCACCATCAACTAGTTGTTCATTAACATAGTAGAGTCATTGGTTATGAACAAGACTTCACTTTACTGCTGCTGGTTTATAAAGCACTGAATGGTTTAGGCCCAAAATACATTTCTGACCTCCTGCTAAATGATGAACCATCCAGATCTCTCAGGTCTTCAGGGACTGGTCAGCTTTCTGTCCCCAGAGTCAGAACTAAACATGGTAAAGCAGCGTTCAGTTAATATGCTCCAAATATCTGGAACAAACTCCCTGAAACCTGCAGGTCCGCTGCCTACTTTTAAATCCAGGCAGAAGACTTATCTTTTTGCCGCTGCTTTTAATTGAAACTGAGCCGTTGTGTTTTTGGTTGATGAACATTTGGGGCTAGTAACCCCAGGGAATCAGTGTCTGGGGACTTTGTCCTGGCTGATTTTTCTGTGTATGCTGATCGAGACATATGTGCCATACAAGCGCACACAGCTCATGTTCGGAGAAACCTTAAAGAAAGGCATCAGTAAAGTGAAACTTCTGTGAACTATTCATATCTTAAACTGCACTGTAACTTTTTATTCATGTATTTTTTCTTTTAATGTTTCTTTTATTATCTTTTCTTTTTAATGACCGGTTTTAAATGCCTTTGTCTGAATGTCGTTCATTTTTGTAAAGCACCTTGTGTTGAAAGGTACTATATAAATAAACTTGCCTTTGCCTTTAAAATAGGGAACATATTCTGAGTTAGAATACCTCATTTTGGGTTATTTTGACAGGATTAACACTTATAGTTTCATGTCTTGTTACATAAGAATAGATAATATCTGTTAGGTGTTATTATGGGAGAATTACTATTCTTGTGGTACTGCTGCCTTATTAGGCCCATATTGAGCGTATTAAGACCAAAATTCACTAGCACTAATTAGGGTTATTTAGGAAAAATTAATGGCCTAATACTTGTAGAATATGGTCATGTAGAATAAGGCATTAATAAGTGTTTTAAAATGACTAACAAAGAGCCAATATACTGCTAATATGCATGTTAATTAACAACTAGTTGATGGTTAATATGTGTACCTTAATACAAAGTGTTACCATTCCAGCACTGCTCAACATCAACCAGTCCCCAAAGAAAACATAATTATCCCCTGGATTTAATTTAATTTAATTCTTACCAGTAGTTGAGGTGAGCACAGCGAGGAGGAGGAGGAGGATGAAGATATTCATGTCAGTCACACGTCTGAAAAACAGTTCATATATAACAATATTAAATACTGTATTTATATATGTGATCTGACTTTATTTCTGAGGTTAGAAATTGGGTCATGGAATTTTCTGAAGTTTTGATTTGAGAGGTTTTTCCCCTCTCGGTTGAACTGCTTCTTGAGGAGCTTTAAAGCCAAACAGCTGTAATAACCTCTGCTTTGTCTCGTTTAATATTAATAAAAACGTTACTCGAGCAAAGTGTAATACTCCAGACACAATTCAATAAAATCATAACTGTGGACTCTGACATTTATTCAATGAAAAGTGATCGTAAAGATTTAACAGGTTTAATTTATGCACAGGAAAATAAATCTGTTTAAAAAATCTGAGAAAAGTTTGAACAAAGTTATCGATTTTTGTGAATTAAATACTTTAAATACAATATGCCCACATTATTGAGTATGTTGTTAGTCACTTTGGATAAAAGCGTCTAACAAGTAACATGTAATGTAGTCCGACAGGGGGGACATTTACATTGTTACAGCAGAAAAGAGCCAGAGACAGCTCCCCAGAGTCAGAATACAAAATGGAGGAGCATCGTTCGGTTATTATGCTCCAAACATCTGGAACAAACTCCCAGAAACCTGCCGGTCCGCTGCGACTCCGACTACTTTTAAATCCAGGCTGAAGACTTTTCTTTTTGCCGCTGCTTTTAATTGAACTATTCATATCTGAAACTGCACTGTAACCTTTATTCATGTATGTGTTCTTTTAATGTCTATTTTATTATCTTTGCTTTTTAATGACTGATTTTAAATGCCATTTTCTTGCTGTCTTTCATTTTTGTAACGCCCTTTGAATTGCCTTGTGTTGAAAGGCTCACAAAAAAACGTGTAATAGCGACGTTGGTCGACAGGGCAAAACACATATTTCACAAATTACCCTCTCAAACGTGACATGGATAAAATATGTGTTCCTATTCATTTCTTATGACCAGTGTCACTGTCCATGTCACGTGATCGCAAACTTTCCCAGTAGGAGAAAAAAAAACATGGCGGACACCCGATTTATTTTGAGTGGAAAATCCTAAATTGTAGCATAAATTGGCCGTTAAAATGCTTTTTGATTACATTTCTAGCGAGATGTGTATATTTTTACTTTTAAAATCTACGTCCAGTGGATGTGTAGGATCTATAGTTTGATAGATATTACGAAGATGATTTGAGCTCCTTTTTTTTTTACAAATATTGTGTCACGTCTTGAGAGGGTTATTTGTGATTCTACTACGTTTTGCCCTGTCGACCAACGTAGCTATTACTCTTTTTTTGTGAGACTGGGTTGAAATAAACTTGCCTTGCCTAAGTAGCATGCATACAAAAAAGTATTAAAGATAAAAAACAATTATAATAAAAAAAGATACACAATTTACACAAGAAAAAACACATCCGTGCTGCAGAGAGAGAACAGGAAGCAGCGAGGGGTTTGTGGTGGTCTCAGATTTGGAGAGATTTGAGGAGATAGGAGTCGAGAGTAGGCGGCCTGTGGTGGGTTTTTAGATGAGAGGAGACGCGGAGGCCTTGATTTGAGTGGAGATTGTTATCCCGATCCTCCCCCACCCTCTCTCTTCCTCTCCTGTTCCACGAAAGACGGATCTCTCGTCGCTCGAAGACAGAGAGAAGAGAGACCACAGCTCCGGCAGAAAACTGTGGTTTACAGGTAGATGTTTCTCTCTTCTCTCCCCCTTATCTCCCTCACTTTTTTCTTTCTCTGTAGTGTGTACAGTACAGTGTGCACAAAAAGTACTTTTGATGCAGCTTTAATCTTAAATGACTCCTAACAGAACATATCTGGTTATGTATTGCATCGTTATTATTTTGTTAATACTAAAGCACTACTGAAACTACATACTTAATACAACCTCTGTTTATTTACCTTCTTATATTTATTATATTCATATTTCTATTATATTTTATTTGATCTTTTAATGGAGTTCTTATATTTAACTTCTTAGGTTTATATTCATATTTTTATTTAATTTAATTTGAGCTTTTGTTGGACATTTTTTATTTAACTTCTAAGGTTTATATAAACATTCGTATCACCTCTTAAACTATTGAAACAGCGTTGCAGCATATTTGTGGTTAAGGCTTTATCCTGTGAGATAAAAAAAAGTGCATCTTGTAATAATATAATAATCCAAACTCTTAAAAAAAACTATTTAATTTTGCCTTTCTTCACAAAAACTGTGAGATAGAGGTAAAATGTATTTTTTTTAAAGCTTTCTTCCACCCCTATCAAGTAGGCATTGTGACCCCAACTAGGTCCCCTGACCCCATGTTTGAAACCACTGCAGTCAAGGACCCTTCTTGTTTCCTATCATCCCTCATCTCTCTGTCGTCACCTAGCTGATAAAAGCTTCAAATGTCCCCAAAAAACATTCAAAATCTCAGTTTGTTTTCTCCATTCGTCACAAACTATCCGCACGTTCCTGTGAAAATGAGTTACAGCGCTCTGCACTAAAGTGTCCGGCTGAATATTTCAGATGTAATAAAGTCACTATTTGTTTGTTGTAAATTTACCAAAACTAATCCCAACACATTGAAACACACACTGTTATTTCGGTTTAAAATGTTACGATCAAACGCCTCGGGCCTAAAGATAAATCCTGAGGTGAGAAGGAGAAATGTATTGAAGAGTGTTTCCAATGCATCTGTTTCACAACATGTGAAGAGAGAGAGAGAGAGAGAGAGAGAGAGAGAGAGAGAGATGTGAGAGAGAGAGAGAGAGAGAGAGAGAGAGAGAGAGAGATGTGAGAGAAAATAAATCATTGGAGTTGCATGATTTAGAATAAGTGAGATCAGAGGTGGTGGGAAAGTAAGTCAGAGACACAGAGGGAGATATCGATGATACACAGACACAGTTACAGTGGAGCTCAAACCCAGAAACACAACAAAAACATGTATGCAGTCAGGAGGGAGATTCAACAACGAGCTGAGGAGGAGGAGGAGGAGGAGGAGGAGGAGGAGGAGGAGGAGGAGGAGGAGGAGGAGGAGGAGGAGGAGGGGAGTGTCAAATACTGCAGGGCGGTGAAAGAGGGAGCAGAGAAAGACAAGAGAAAATAACTAAAGGCAAGATTAAAGTATAATTTATTGGCCAATTTGTCTAATTTTAAAATTTCAAATCATAATTTTGCGCTGTATCTGAACTGAATTACATTTTATTTTATTTTACTCCTAAATAGATTTGACATGGTTATTTGTGTGTGCCGTTAAAGGTAGACGTAGCAGAAGACATAACTGTTTGACTAAAAATCAGCCGTAGACGAAATTGTATTTTATTTAAATACATTGAGGTGAGATTGTGACATTCAATTTAAATGAAATACCTGCACTATTTTCTACCTCTGAAGTGTGTAAACTGTGTGTACAGTATAGCGGTAGTCAATTTGTTTCTGCCGATGCTTTCATACTTCCAACAACGCAGTAGAAAAAGGAAATACGACAAATAAAACCAAAAAATGTCTAAATGACGTGAGAAGTAAATTATTAAAATATTATTTTTCTTAATTTTTATGACTTGTTGTGAAAACTTCTCATTTCTAATCATTCAAAAACTTCTTTCAGTTTTATTTTAATACTCTAAACTGTAGTTAATGATGGAACCGTGCGTTTAAGTACAACACATTGACGCTGTGAATATAAAATAAATAAACAAATTAAGTTTGACCTTTCGGCCTCGATAAGCCAGATCAAGTCATATCATTCAAAATGAATATTAGGTAACAGAACAACATGAATACTGACATTTGTTATATATATATTTTAAAGTATATGCATTAATAATTTAAACAGACTACAGCATACGTACATGTGTTGTTGAGTCCCTCTGTGTTCAGTGATCTGGAGTCGGTGGAAATGATGAAAAGGTATCAAAGAAAGTGAGTTTTTAAGAGCCGTCGCCCCGCCCTCGTCAGCGATTGGTCTGAAAGAAAAGCAGACAGTCGTCGATCAAACACAGAATCAGAATAATGACCTCTGATTGGTTCTTATGGAGGAAGAAGATAAGATCTAATCCATTTTTTTATATCCTTTACGAATATGTTGAATATGTGCTAAACGATAACAACAAAATACGTTTGGCAGTGTAATGCTTCTATATTTTAATCACCAGTAAATTCAAATGTTTTTCTTCGTAACGTTTTAATTCATGCGACAGAAAACAATCAACGTGTCTTAATTGGCTAGAATTGTAATTTAAGTGGCCGTCTGATCGGGGAAAGGTCTCCGCGGACTCGTTATCTATCTTTTTAAATAGCACCTAATTTATAATAATTGCTCGGATAATTTCCCCCATGTCATTTAATTGTGCTGATTTAGATCCATAATCAGAGCCCATAACCTGCTGCTCCAATATGCACATAGACAGAGGTTAAATGCAAATTAAGAATATTACATTACTTTAAAACATAAAGAGGTGAGGGAAAATAAAAAGGTTACGGTGAAATCAATATTGATCTAATCGTAAAAACATTATTTGATCTCCTTTGTAAGGTAAGCTTGTTTCAACTCCAACACGTTTATCTGTGTTCATTTTACACCGCGACCTACCGTTCCTCTCTACTTAATTATGATAAAAAAGCATCTTAACTAGCTTTAGCAACAACTACATCTGGCACCGAGGGTTCAAGTCCTACCCGTGGTCTCTAGCTGCATGTCTCGCACCTTTCTCTGTCTTTGGATGTACTTTATCAAATATCTATCGAAAAATCAACGATAAAGTCTTTCAATAACTTCTGTGAACACTGGGAGCTTTGCGCATCAAAGCAGCATTTAGTATGTAAATGCAGGTAAAAGTTGTACAAAGTCTACAGGGTGATTTTTCTCCCGTCCGACAAACAAAAAGATGAAGTTAGCCGTATGAAGTGTGTCAAAAACTGCATACGTAATAATACTGAATATCAACCATATTCATTTAACACTCTGAGATAAGGACCATATGTTTTTTTTTTTTTTGTTATGGACCCTTTAAGTGTTAAATTAACACTTTGTTGTTTGTTTTCTGTCACATGAATTAAAACGTTACGAAGAAAAACATTTGAATTTACTGGTGATTAAAATATAGAAGCTTTACACTGCCAAACGTATTTTGTTGTTATCGTTTAGCACATATTCAACATATTCGTAAAGGATAGAAAAAAATGGATTAGATCTTATCTTCTTCCTCCCTAAGAACCAATCAGAGGTCATTATTAAGTGTTAAATTAACACTTAAAGGGAGGGATTTAAGTGTTAAATTAACACTTAAAGAGTCCATTTTAACACTGATGGTGCTTATCTCAGAGTGTTAAATTAACACTCCGGATTTTACTGTGTCAAAAAAGTCCTCAATTGACTTCTTAAATCCCCTTTGAGCTACTCTAAAATTATGACAAGTGTATTTTCTATCACCTGATAACTTATATATTCTGTTTCTTCTTGTTTTAAAGCGCTCCATTGATTCTATATTTAAGAATTCAAGGATATTGTATTTCCATTATGCAACACAACGGCCTGCAGTTGTAGCTTAGTGCAGACATGAAACAATCAGAAACATGCAGTTCAATTCCTGAAGTGCATTTTTAAATTGCCGGGAGGAAAGTGAATGAAGAAAACAACGGTGCATTATATGATAGATAATGGACGGCATGTTTGACATCAGGGACCTGGCCTTGAGTCAAATGCAGCTCCAAACTTGTTCTGCATTATTCTAGACACAAATATGTCCTTTTATCCAGAAAGCCATATTTCAAACCTTTATTTCAATATTTGTGACTGAGATTTTAAGTTAAGGATTTGTGTGGACATATTTGACATGCCAAACAAAGCGTGAGGCTGGAAGAAATTCCCACAAACGGTTTCCTTCTTATCTGATTCTGTTCCCATTAACGACATATCCAGTAAGTCAATGACAAACCTTACATTTGTACTGCAGTAAAAAAGCAACATAGACATTAATGCGACAGAAATACGTATCTAAAACTATCTAAATAAGTGAATAACTAACAGGTCAAATGTGACTGCACAATGAATACTTTAGATATTTTAAGTACACTTAACGGATATTACTAAGGTTTTTGTTGCCGTACTTTTACTTGCAGTGATAGTACTTTTACTAAAATAACGGATCTGAATGCTTCTTCCAACATGTCCATTTTACACTGTTAACAATCAATAAAGGAAAACACATAATGTCATATTTGTATCACTTGTTCAGATACACTTTTCCACTTAACGAGTACTTTTACTTCTGATATTTTAAGTAAATCTGTCTAAACTACTTTTCCTCACGTTTTGCTGAGCAACAGACTAAAGGTGGCTCTTCCAGCTTCCTTCCCTCCAACTGATCAAAATCAACGGACATTGTTAGAGCAGCCGCCCGAGGATTTAACAAACACAGTAAATGCATCATGAACTTATTAACTTTTTTCTTATCTGTGTTTTTGTAACGGCTCATTTGAAAGTGTCAAAGCCCACAAGATGGTTCAAAATCAGTGTTTCATTCCACATATCGTTGTATATATATATGCCGTTAATAACTGTGTAATATATACCTGGCTGCTACAGTAGACCCTCAGAGCTGTTACATGATGTGTATTTTGTAAATTGTGTGACTTTAATACTATTTAATGCTTGCTTCTACGTAACATCAAGCTGTCTTTGGCTCTTTTCTGCGGTAACAATGTACCTTTCCCCTCTGTGGGACTAACAAAGGTTTTCTGATTCGGAGTGAAATCAATTGTCAGTCATCCAGAGTACATTTCAGATGACGCTCGGCATGATGAGCAGTTCTTGTAATATTTTGTGGTGAATGAACACCTGCAGGAACATCTGCTGGTGTCTATCTCCGCTGACAACCTGCTGAGTCTCGCCCGCCCTCAATTTCCCCGTAATAAAACATCTGTGTGTGTGTGTGTGTGTGTGTGTGTGTGTGTGTGTGTGTGTGTGTGTGTGTGTGTGTGTGTGTGTGTGTGTGTGTGTGTTGTTCAGCTCATTGTGGAAGTAGTACACACACACACCTGTAAATATCGCCTCACGACTGCACTGATGTGGATTTATTGCAGGAGGTGAATCTTGAGAGGAGACATCTCTAGGTAACATTCATTTACTTAGAGATGAGGTGGGCTGAAGATCGGAAGGTTGTGAGTTCAAATCCAGCCAGGAACACCACCACTAGTGTGCCCTTGAGTAAGGCACTTAGCCCTTATTTACTCCAGGGAGAATGTCCCTGTAATTGGTAATTGTAAGTCGCTTTGGATAAAAGCGTCAGCTAAATGTAATGTAATGTAATTTCAATCCACCGCACGGTTTTTATAAACATGCAGGAGTGGGAAGGAAGCTGGAAGAGCCACCTTTAGTCTGTTTAGTAGTTTAGGCAGATTTACTTAAAATATCAGAAGTAAAAGTACTCGTTAAGTGGAAAAATGTATCTGAACAAGTGATACAAGTATGACATTATTTGTTTTCCTTTAGTTGATTGTTAACAGTGTAAAATGGACTTGTTGGAAGAAGCATTCAGATCCGTTATTTTATCACTGCAAGTAAAAGTACGGCAACAAAAACCTTAGTAATATCCGTTAAGTGTACTTTAAACATCAAAAGTACAAGTATTCATAGTGCAGGACATTTAACCTGTTAGTTATTCACTTATGTTTTACTAGTTAGATAGTTTTAGATACGTGTAACTGTCGCATTAATGTCTGTGTTGCTTTTTTACGGCTGTCCAAATGTAAGGTTTGGCCTCGTCCTTCATACGTTCACTTATTATCTCAACAGATTCCACACAACGCTATTATGAAGTCAAAGGAAAGCAAGTTTAAATAAATATCAACTTAATATTACTGCTTTCATCTAACCTAATACAGTTCAGTGACATGTGTTGACATCATACATTTAATTAAAGTTAACATATCAGTTATTTAAGCGAATGGTTCATGCACAGAATGCATTTAAGATCATCAGGAGCATTATCGTTGAACCTGTCTCTAAGAAGTCATATTTTCGCGAGTGTCTCTCCCTGTTTCCAGCTTTGTGATCATTTCCATCCGTTTCTGTTCAACAGCTTCGAAATGTGTTCAATTATACCACGAAATAAAGCTAGCAAATTGAAGCTCTTTTGTTTAATTTCAGGCTCCAGTGCGTCCGAAGTCAGACAGCTTGAAGGTTGACGATCAAGAGAGTCTTATGTTGTCTTGTACCACGCTGACACATGAGTTTTTACGCATGGCTCCAACATATGAATTCATTTTGATGTGATGATCGTCTGAGGCGTTTACTGACGGCTCCAGTGATCATTAAGGGAGAACACTACAGCGCTGCGGTGGTTTAGAAACAGGAACCACAACAAGACAAAACACTCGCTCTCGTCTCATGTGTCGCTCTGAGGTTAGTGTTCCTGCCTCTGAACATGAAGAACTCACACCTGCTCCTCTCCGCTCCGACGAAACAACACTTTTGTTAGCGTCTTTGTAAAATAAAGTGACTGTAAGGTCGTCACACCGACACAATTTCTTTTTCAGCGCCTTAAAGGTCCCCCATTATACTGTTTATCATCATATAGGGCTCAGATATACAGAGCCTGTCTCTGATTGGCTGAAAACACCAATCAGATCTTTGCAGCATTACCCATAATCCCCTCTGTTTCAGCCCTGTTTCCAAAGTGCTGATTCTCTGTCTGTTACTTTAGATGAAAATAAGGAGCCCCTCCCCACGCCCCTCTGAGAGAGATTTGGTTACAAAGAACTCAATGGTGCTCTAGGAGGAGATTCAGGTGATAAGGGGGGGGGGGGTTACCTTGTTACTGATTGGCTAATGGTTACACAAGACAACACATCGTCATGACATCATAAAGTGGCCAAAATCTGATCAGCTCATTTTCAGACAGGTTTTTATAGAAATGGATCAAAAAGAGAGAGAATCTTTGTTCCTGAAACTTTCAGAGTCTCTTTCCACAGAGGGGACACATGTTGATGTAGAAGAGACATGAAGAAGAGGGGACACATGTTGATGTAGAAGAGACATGAAGAAGAGGGGACACATGTTGATGTAGAAGAGACATGAAGAAGAGGGGACACATGTTGATGTAGAAGAGACATGAGAAGAGGGGACACATGTTGATGTAGAAGAGACATGAAGAAGAGGGGACACATGTTGATGTAGAAGAGACATGAAGAAGAGGGGACACATGTTGATGTAGAAGAGACATGAGGAAGAGGGGACACATGTTGACGGATTGGCGTGTCTTCGAGCTGTGATTGGGATGGAAAACACCTGAAAGTGAGGACTCCCTGTTAGTCACCCGGCTATGGAGTGTGTGTATCATTACTGAAAGAGAGTCAACGTGTGGGCAACAAGCACGACTAGGACATGATTCACTTCTTTCATAAACACCGTGTTTCCTCGCCGTACATTCAGTCCTGCGGAGGATTTCCCTCGCGGTGCCGTCTCTATTTCCCCCCCCCCCCCCCAACCATTTAAAGTCCGATGAGCGGCGTGTGATTCGAGCCGAAACACAGGAGGATGTCTGAAGTCCTGCGTCGACAGGAGCAGACTTTCTGACGGTTCCGAAACACACAGAATGTCAGTGGAAATGAGGTTAAGAATGAGAAACAAGTTTTACATGTTTCTCAATGACTGAAAACAGATGGTTTCTCCATGCGGGGGAACTTCATTCAAGCTTCTTTGAAACATCAGAGTTGTGAAACAGAAGCATTTCTCCCACTCACAGCTTCACCTTCATCATCGGGTCTTATTTGTGTGTAACTGTATTGTTTGTCAGGCAGCTGCATGATTATTTCATCACAATGGAAAGAATAGAGATTGTTGTTACAGTTATTTAAACACGCTGTAATAATGTCACGCTGTGTTTGCGTAATTACTGAGAAATCAATCGGAGAGAGGCATCACGGTTTGCAGGTTGCTTGTCATTAACGTAACGCTGATTTGTTGAGGTTTAATTATGACGTTGGTTAAACTGTGGAAAAAGTGCCTTCCCCTCCCACAGCGCCTATACATGCCGACATGCAGAAACGGCTGTTCCTGTAAAGTCTAAGCGTCTACGTTCCTGTAAGTAATCAATCTGAGCACATCATTCATCCACATCACTGTCTGAATTAGACTTCTCTCATAAAGGTTGACCTATGAGTTGAAGCACAACACAGATGAACATGTCCAATGTCACAGCATTTAAACACTGCTATGAACAGTCTTTTGTACTAATGTAATGTTATATAATATGCATCCACACAAGTGACATGTGAATATGTATCTATGTGTCTATGTTGATTATATATGTGTGTATAGATATATAAGTTTGTGTACAGGTGTGTGTGTATATATATATGTATATCGGTTTTATTTAAATACATATGTGTATTCTTTTATCTTCGGGATTGTGGGAAACAGTATTTCGATCACACACAAAGATTGACATTAAAGTTGACTTTGATAAACTTGCATTTACTGACGCACCAAAGTACATTCTGCGGGGGAACTTCTGAAGCAAGAGGAGACAGAGAGACACGAGGAGAGCCGGAGCTTTGATGGCAAACACTGACGGTTTATTTGGAGCTTCGGCCGGAGAATTCACAAGACACGTCACGGGCCACGAGTTGACCACAGGGCAGAGATGCCACAATCAATTCTGACTCGGACCCCAGACCCGTGGGTTTAGCTAGTTCTGAGAGAATAATCAACATTGTGCAGAACAAGCTAGAAGCATAACACCTCTATCAGCTGACGCCGACAGGCAGGAACAGGGAGGCAAACACTGAGAGCACAGCAGCCCAGGCTACAGGTGCGTGAGCTCAGTCAGGACAGATACACTGGGTCAACGTTATGGGCCCTGACACAGGGCCGGCCCTCGGCATAGGCAGTATAGGCGAATGCTAAGGGCGCATCAACCCATAGGGGGCGCCGAAAATTGAAAAAAAAAAAATATATATATTTTTTTGCATGCCCCCAGACCCCCTAGAGGAGCCCCCCCCCCACTTAAATCATGTTCAAATGGATAGGAAACTAAATACAGTTGCACACATCTTGTGTCAATATCTTTGTTTTTGTGGTCATGCCACAACCATGCACCTGCGAATCATAGTGAGTGTCTGCATTTTGGGGGGGGGGGGGCGCCAGCTAAAATATTGCCTAGGGCGGCAAATTGGTCAGGGCCGGCCCTGCCCTGACACATTCAGTTCTAGTACATTCATGCAAAGTTGAGCCATTTGTCCCGTGTAAGGCATGTTAGTAACATAATGTGTTTTTGATAACCGCCCCACAGTGCACACGGAGCTGGAGAAAAAGGACTTTTGGTTACGCTGTTTGCTTGGAAATATGTGCGATATGAACTCAGGATGCTGCTCTCTCTGATCAGATTTAAATTCCTTATTAATTAGATTAGATTAGATTCCTTTATTGTCACTACACAGAGTACAGCGAAATTCCAAGTATTCCCAAAGGTGCAATCACACATAACAGACCGTATAATTTGACAATACAAGCCAAAAACATTTAACATATACTATATAAAGTGACAAACATTTGTACCTATGATACATAGAACAGTACGCTTATAAAGCAATACAACACTACTATACAAATACAAAAACAAGAACAATACGGTCAAGGCAGTAAAACAAATAAATAAGTTATTGTACATGTGTTTGTCAGTGCAGTTGATCATTACAAAAGTAGAAGTAAATAAGGACAGAGAAGCAGCAGCTCCGTCTGTAGATGCTTCTTATGATAGTGTTTCTGATTGTGACACACATCCTTGTTTGTCTGACTGCTGCTTGGCCGGAGATGTTTAATGTCAACGGGACTAAAGGTTAAATAAAACCTCTGAAATGAACACGTTTTGACATAATATTGCAATATCTTGGGCGCTTATAGTTAAGATGGCATTTCATGACAGTGGTGGTGTGTAATCAAGAATAATTACTCAGTATTTAAGAACACATTTGACGTACTTTTGGGATGTTTTTTTTGTATTTCTCCCACGTTTCTTCATCTCAGAGGCAAATATCTTAGAGCTTGTTTTGAGGTAATTATTTTTCCGTAAAACAAACAAGATTCTGAATGTTTGAGATAAACCAGAGGATGAAGAGCGTCTTTCTGGAAAATTATTCACTTCTTAAAATAATAAACGATGCCTCTGGGATCGGCGGAAAAATGCAACACAATCAATCAAAAATAGTCCAAATAAATCAGACATCATAAAACACCAACAGGCTGACTTCAAGTTCATTTAGCTGATAACATCTGCATGGCTTTTACTCGTACTTAAGTATCTTCAAAGCGTAGTATTAGTACTTTTACTAAAGGATCTGAATACTTCTTCGACCAATGCTTGCACATCTAAATTGTCTTCAATCAAAAAAAGGCAAAAAATACTCTCTCAATGGATTTGGTTACAGTAATAGGGAGGCATGTGGCGCAGTGGATTGTGCGTTGGTGTTCGGATCAGGGGGGTTCAAACCCCACTGCAGTCAGCATGTCCTTGTGTCCCTCAGCAAGACACTTCACCGCAAATTGCTATGTAATGTATGTATAAGCGAATACACTTACTTATACTACAAAAAGTATCAAATCTCCAAGGGTAATCTGTCTCTCAGCAGCCTCAACGTTTGTTTGCAAATGAATTTCACATCTGCTGCTTAAAAACTGCTGCATTACATAAATACAGGAGTCTGACGTTGATTAGAAAATTAAATGATTCATTGTGAGCCAGCATTAGACGCACAGTATGCGTGCACGTGTGAGAAACAAATCGCAGTACAATTAAAACATTGGCAGGAATATTTCACTTCAACCGTCTACAACATGTTGCCGTTACAACAATTTGCAGGCACTTTTAAAAAGAATAGTAATTATGTTTTATTTCATCCGCAAAATGGAGACCAACAAACATTCTGAGCATGAATTAAATTAAACTCCACTAGTGCTCTTTGGGTGAGTAGAAGGAAAACACGTGCTGTCGATTTAGGATTCAAAAGCTCCAGGAGTCACTATGTTTAGTTCGCGTGAGTGCGTGTCAGAAATAGAAATTAAAGAATTATGAAATGAAGGTTTTATGTAGCCTGGAAAATGTTGGTATACTTTTCTGGCAGCTTCTCAGACCCACATGGGACATTTCCGTGTTTGTATATTTGTGTGTTTTGCCTTCGTCATTTATTTTCAGTATAACCAAGTTCATACACTATAGTAAGGGATATTTGCCCATACAACAAAACGACTGCTAACCCTAACCATTATGTGACATTTCATGGCTCAAGGTTCTTTACTCATGGGAACGTGTTCTTTAGCAGGTTAACATTAAAGTTGCTCTTTGGCAGCAAATGCATTAAAATCAGGTGTTTGCTTTGTTAAACTTGTGTTAATATTCACTTTAAGCAAACTTTATTTACTGTACGTCATTATTTACTCAGGTGCTGGATCGGTGAAATACAAGCAGCGGTGGGAAGTACTTTAAGTATATCTTGAAGCTGATACTTTTGTACTTTTACTTGAGTAACATTTTGATTGCAGGACTTGTCACTGAGTATTCCTACACTCTGGTACTTCTACTTTTACTCAAGTACAAGATCTGAGTACTTCTACTTTTACTCCAGTACAAGATCTGAGTACTTAAGATGGACTTTTATTAATCCCCGTGGGGAAATTATTTCTCTGCATTTGACCCATCCTAGTGTTAGGAGCAGTGGGCTGCCATTTTGAACGGCGCCCGGGGAGCAGTGTGGGGAACGGTGCCTTGCTCAGGGACACCTCGGTAGCACTTGGTCTTGCCGGGACTTGAACTGGTGACCTTCCAGTTTCCAAGCCAAGTCCCTATCGACTTCACCACCACCGCCCAACTGTGGTACAACTGTGGTACAACTACTTCTACTTTTACTCCAGTACAAGATCTGAGTACTTCTACTTTTACTTAAGTACAATATCTGAGTACTTCTACTTTTACTCCAGTACAAGATCTGAGTACTTCTACTTTTACTCCAGTACAAGATCTGAGTACTTCTACTTTTACTCCAGTACACGATCTGAGTACTTCTCCCACCTCTGAATACAGGGGGGGACACTCACTGATATATTCAGATATTTCAGTTTCACTTTGAAAGATTGAAAACTGAGTAATAGCCATGAAAGGGAATCCTGTTGCCTCATAAGAAAACTCCCCCAGAGACAGAGGATCTATCTATATATATGTATAACAGAGTGAGGGAAACACGGCTTGGTAGTCGCCTCCAGAAGAGGCAGAAGACACCCATTGAGTCATTAACTATGAGTGTTGACAGAGAGAGAAGTACAGTACGGGACTTCTTATTTCTTAGTCTATAAGGAGAAGTCGGTCATTACGGCTCCAGCTCACGGGGTTCGAATACAACCCAGATATGAGGCCTCCTCAGTGTTCGAGACGTTGTCAGGCAAACTGTGCCTGCTACATTTCAACGTCTGTAATACAACGTGTTTATGTTTTATGACCAGACGTGGTAATAGTTATCGACAGGCCGAGTCCGATTATACCGATGGCTTCAGTGCAGGACTGAAGGGAAGAAGTGTCTGCTAGTATTTGTAGGTCACAGACTTTAATCGTTGGCCAATACCACAACTATAAGTGTCAGGAAATAGTTAATTTGAACACGAATTAAAGCTCATTTTCATTTTACAATTCCAATCAAATGTGCAGGAACAAAGAGAAACACAACTAAAATATGTCTTTCCTTCTACTAAGACTTCACGGTTGATTTACAAGAAACATGTCAGCGTAGGAATAGAAGTTAAACGCACATGGTTAAGGTCCAATCTTTAGGAACATAGCGTTAAAATGTGCAAAACGGGAGCGAACACAAGTTCAACTGACCGTGTGTCTTGAACCGCGCGTCGACGTGTAACCGTTTAATATTTACCTCAATCATGTAACCAGACATTTTGTTGAGGAATAATGAACGGCTCTGTATTTTAATGTTTAACATTTCCTTATTTAGGCTCACATGTTAATAATATCCAGACTGTTTGCACCAACTGTTCTTAGGCTTTCAGGTCGCTCGAAACAGTTGGGACTGAATAACATTATCAGTGCGCAAAGTTGTTTCTTAAAATCCCATATTGCTAATTAACAAATTACTTTTAATCACGATTAGTTGACAAACTTGACATGACACAATTAAGCAAAACACCAACCAAACATGGACTCTAAATGTTTCATTAGACTTAATAAAAACAGACATTTTGTTTTTGTAATACTATGTAACTCCTGCGCTAAGCTGCCACGGCTGATTCGTTTTTTGACAATTTGATTGATTGATTGGAGTTAATTTATGTTCATATACGCTTTACTGTATACCACATTAGGTATGTGGACGGCGACATGCGCGTCATGGTAAAGTAAACTTTCATTAATAGACATATTAAAAAGACACTATTAAGGCCTCAACTAAAATAAACTAAACAAGCTATCGTCTGGTTTTCTCTTTCAGGACGTCTGAATGTTTTTCATGATCAGAATACATAAATTACAACAAATATAATGACCCTAATGATGATAATATAATATTTCCGTATTCTTTAAATGACAGATTTGTAATAGCAGGCCACTAATCTGCACCGCTTAGCGACAACAGACCCTGACAGCCAACAGGAACCAGAAGTTTCACAATCTTTGGTTTAATACTTATCATATTTCCAGAAACTTCTTCCATTAGAATACGTTTGTGTTCCACTTGCTTATCTCGCAGCCCATTGTTGCCAAATGACAACAAGTTGCTGCAGGTATTGCACAAGTTAACATCTTCATACTTCAAAAGACTGAGTCACAGAGACTTCTATTTTTGGCAGGAATGATTTCAGATTTTGAAACCCTTCTCAGGGTGGTTGCAAAACACAAAGAATACAGTAAAGCCTCCATAAAGGTGAAGTCCGTACATCAACGCTGATACATTGAGACGACTTCTCATCCTGCATTGTTCGACGAAGTCCATCCCATCTGTGTTTCTATCAAACAAACAATCCCCAGGCTTTCTTCCAGAGCATGGGAGATATTCTGGCTCGTCGTATTTTTGGCATTATTTGGCATTATTTGAGGCGAAAATACAAACAAGACAGATGAAAGCAAACCAAGGCCAAGACAAAACAAGCAGTGTGTGGATAATGAGACGACGAGTTTTCAAATGAAAGCCCAAAACAGTCCAGGTTTGAGTGCTCTTTCCTCATTTTGATATTCCTCCGCTGTCTAAAAGCTTTTATCAGTATTCGTAGAAATTATTATGACCCTCGAAGACAGACAGACATTTTCATATCCTGATTAATGCGTCTCCCTTCTTTTAAAAAATGTCCCTCAATTCAGCTTTTTAACAAGTTAGAGATTATAGTGGTTTAGTAGCTGTTAGTCTGGAGTACTCACATGTGATGTTCTCACTGCAGCGATGAGTTCAGCTCTGACATTTTGTACTCACTGCAGGTGGCTTTTTCTCTCCCCGTCTCTCACACACACACACACACACACACACACGCATACACACACACACACACACACACGCACATGCACACACACACACGCACGCACACACACACGCACACACACAGGAAGTCAGACACCACTATGATCCCATCCTTTTCTGTAATGTACAAAATGGATTACATTTACATTACAAGATTAGTTTACTCTCTCTATCTCTCTCTCTCACTCACTCACTCACTCACTCACTCACTCACTCACTCACTCACTCACTCTCACACACACACACACACACACACACACACACACACACACACACACACACACACACACACACACACACACACACACACACACACACACACACACACACACACACACACACACACACACACAATCTACAGTAAACACAATGACTCCTTACTTTGTTGCACACACTATGAAGACAAATATATACAATGTTTATTATGTTTCATTTCATTTCAAACCTTTATTTACCCAGGTGTATCCCATTGAGATCATTGATCTCTTTTCCAAGGGAGACCTGCTCAAGTAGTTCCACATGAAACATAAAAGCATCAACAGAACAACAAAAGGATATCATACAGCATCATTTACATAACTATCCACATAAACAGGTACCAACAGCTTCCGATTGAGTAGCATCCAACCGAGCTTTAAAAACATTTAGTGGCACCAGATTGTTCAGTTTCCATTTAATTTGCAGACTATTCCAAGACAGAGGAGCTGCGCATCTAAAAGCTGTCTTCCCTAACACAGTCCTAGCAGTTGGTACATTTAATAAAACCACAGCATTCGATCTCAGGCAGTAGCCACTTACAATTCTCCGAGAGATCAGGGAGCAGATATAAGATGGAAGTTTCCCTAGCATGGCTTTGTATATAAAAAAGTACCAGTGACTGAGCCTCCGTACAGTTAGTGAAAGCAAAGCAGCCCTTGCATACAGGGTACAGTGAAGGGTTAATGCTTTACAGTTTGTCACAAATCTCAGAGCACTGTGATACGCAGCATCTAACTTGCTCAGGCAATGGGCAGGTGCATTCATATAGACCAGATCCCCATAGTCCAGCACAGGTCAAAGGTCACAGAGCCTTTTCCTGGCCTCAACGAGAAACAGGACTTATTCCTGTAGAAGAACCCTAGCCTAACCCTCAGTTTTTTTAGCAGGTTATTGACATGAAGTTTAAAAGTGAGACAATCATCAAGCCAGATACCAAGGTATTTGTAACAGGTAACCACTTCAAGATGTATTCCTTGCGTTGTTACAATATCTAAAACAGGCTCTGGTGTCTTTTTAGCTTTTGAAAAGAGCATTACCTTGGTTTTATCCACATTTAAAAGAAGCTTTAATTCAGAGAGCTGAGTCTGAATCGTGTTAAAAACAGCCTGTAATTCAACACCAGCCTCCTGAATGGAGGGACCTGCACAGTACATCACAGTATCATCCGTATAAAAATGTAAAGTAGCTTCATCCACATTTTCACCTAAACTATTGATGTAGATGGAGAAAGGAAAATGTAGGTTTGTGTTACAAAATGCAGAGTTCCCTAACAATCTATTGTTTTCACTCCTGATTATATACCAATGTATACATGTAGCCTACAGTATGTATGTCGTTGGTGGTGAGACAGGTGTTTGCTGAGTTACACTACTTAGTGTCGACAGCTGCATTTACTGCACCAGTTGTGGGGAATTCAGAGCTTCAATGCAAACATACTGTAAAGCATATTAAAAGAGATTAAATAAGTTAAGATAATGTTTGATGTTATGTTGAAGACGGTATAACCCTGACATTTGTTTGACTTTAAATCCTTTTACAGTAGGTTGTGTTGTTACTGGCAGTCTGCATTACTCACATTGTTTTTAAATGGGATTCACGGGACAAAATGCACATTCACCGCTTTGTGATTTTATCTCACTGATAATCGAAATCGTCCTACACTTGAATTAAGATTGTTAAACACCTGCACTTTTGAAAGAACATCCATAACATTCATCTGTTTGCCACTTATAAATGGGGCTAAGCCTGCGAGCTAGTTCAGGCAGTCAATTTGAGCACCATGATACATTAACACGTGACGGCAGCCAATCAAATCCCATTTCGGAAAATCTGACAGCTCAAGCCGTAGCCAATCAAACCGCGTCTAAGCTGGGAGAGATATCCCGCCGTTCATTTCTATATTTCAAAAAAAGTTGGAGGAGAAACTAATTATCGCTGTAGCAAATCACCCGGTTTTGTATGAGCAGACCCTCTTCACCTACCGGGATACAAACCGGAGGAACCAGGCATGGAGGGAGGTGGCAGAGACAGTGGGGGAAACTGGTAGGTTTTCGCCTGTTTGGGGAGTTTATATATATATTGCTCCCATAAAATCCCCGGGTTTTTTGCTTTGTATGTCGGGGGCGGGAGATTCATGTGATTGGTTGTTGGTCGTGTTGCTTGAATAAAATCCCCAAGCTCCAGACACGCCCAGCTCCAAGCTTTTTTTGAAGCTGTAGTGTGGACGCTCCGGAACCAAACACATTCTCCTAAACATGCCGCTCTATTTAAGCTGCCAGGTCTTCCTGCCTCTGCCTCGCTATGCTGCCACTGTGTTCACTTGCTATTGCTATACGTTCATGTTCCTGCTGCTGTGTCTCATGTTGCTGCCGCTCGCCTGCCCCCCCTCCACCCCAGCTTCCACCTGTAGGCTCGGGGGTTAGTTATCTAATCATCACTCAATGTTCTTTGTAAATCTGTGGAGTGATGAGGCCCGAGACTCGACGCCAAACTCAAACTATATGCTGCTTCTAATAAACATGTTAAGAAACACGTGAGTTGTCTGACTGAAATATCAATATTCCAATTACTTGTATATAGACTATACTGCACAATTTCTATTATATTATATTTCATTGTATTTACTTGCACTATTATCGGTTGTATTGTGTTGCACTGTTGGAGGAGCCTGTGACCTAAAATGTCATTGTCACAACTACACTGTAGCTATGCACACATGACAATAAAAGCCTTGCACCTTGACATCTAATCTTTTTATTTACAAACTACAGAAGCAAAGACAAACAGGATTGATCAAATACACAGAAACACAAGAAAGCTGCATGACTTTTACAATAAAAAGCGCTTTATAAGTTGACAATGCTGCATTCAAGGACATTATTCAACACGTGAATGTGCTGTTTCAGAGTCCAAAACAAGCAGCTGTTCCCCCTGCGGTGGAGGAGTCCATTTGCATTCACTTCACTGGTTATATTTGGTGAAGAAGGCTCAAAGTGAGTGGCCATATCATTACATTTTTATTTTCATCTCGAGCATTCAAAAGCCCATTTACATTCATGCCGTATTCACACTTTGACGCTCTCACTTCTTCCTCGCCAATCTGTCTTTCATGTCTCTATATTAGCTGCGGGAGGGGGGGCTTTCGGCTTCTCTCTCCGACGTCCTTGCCGCGGTTTTTCTGCAGCTGCTAGTCTGCGATAAAGAGAGGAAAGAGGAGAAGTTTGCACACTAATTACGACACAATACTGGTGAGAAAGGCACAGAGAAAAGGAAGGTCAAACAGTCATTAATGTAAAGTGAATAGAGTCTATTAGAAAGAATCTGCAGAGAGAACAGATTACTGGAGAGAGGGGGGGGGGGCGATAAAGTAATGTGTTTTTGACTAGATAGAAGTTAGGAACATGTACCGCTCACACTGGCAGTACTGCTTGGGCTGCAGTGGCAGGCGGCCCATTTTCATCTTTAGATATCTTTTCTGCAGCGGGGGAAAAAAAGGAAAATCACATTTTAATTGATGTTGTTTGTCTCTGTAATGCATCCGCCTTCATCCCACCGAATGATTTCAATCTACAAAGACGCACGTGAAGACTTATTGTGTCTAGAGAGCGACGAGGAAGGCAATAAATGCACAATATTTGTACAACACTTTAGATTAAGGAACACATATTCACCATCAACTAGTTAACATATTAGAGTCAAACTACTAGCTTATTGGTTTTGAACATGACTTCACTTTAAAATAGGGAAGATATTCTGAGATAGAAATACCACATTTTGAGTTATTTTGACACAATTAACACTTGTAGTTTCATGTCTTGTTACATAAGAATAGACCATATTTGTTAGGTGTTATGAGAGAGTGCCTTACTAGGCCCATATTGAGCTTATTAAGCCCCAAACGCATGTACAACAACGTCCTTACTTACAATAAATAAGCACTTAATAGAGGGTTATTGAGGAAAAACTCAACTAATGGCCTCGTACTTGTAGAATATGGTCATGTAGAATAAGGCATTAATACGTGTTTTATAATGACTAATAAACTGCTAATATGCATGTTAATTAACAACTGGTGAATATGTGTACCTTAAAATAAAGTGCTCTTAAAGACCTGTAATGCTTGTAAACATGAGTGGTTGTTTTAAGAGAGTGACTATAGACCAGATGCATGTCATAAAACCCCCTCTGGACCAGGCTGTAAGACACAAAGACATACAGTAAGGGGGGTTTCAGGGAGAGGGTGACCTGTAACCCCAGGTTACTTATCTATCAGTATTAAGAAACACTTTATCCTAAACCTCAAAACACAATTTAATCACGAATTCAGGAGTGTATTTCTTAAAGGTTACACTTGAAACACCTTTAAAAAGACTGTGAGGTCCACCGCAGACGGACCACTTTCTGACAAAATGTCCTCTCCGTTAAAGGCAGCTCATCGTGGAACAGCCTCCCAGCGGAGACACGGATTGTCCCTCTCTCCATAGCTTCAAAGGTCAACCCAAAGAATGGTTGAGAAACAAACAGACGGGCGATCACCGCTAAATGCACTTTGACACGGGGGCATCTCCTCTTGCACTTTAGGTATCGATGCTGCTATATTGTATCGAGTGGTGAGTGACGCGAAGTGAGTTAGCATTTTACCACTTCCGGTTCCCTCGACAAAAAAGCAACGCAATTTCTCCATAGTTTAGGAAAGTAGCTGGAAATAATGTCTGTGGTTGAAACACATCGAAGAGACGGATCACGTTTTGTTCTACGACATTAAATACATCAGCAGTGACCCCGCTGGTGATTTCTGAAGAGTTTACGTGTCTGAAAAACGATGGTTGTTAACATATGGCTGAGGACTACAGAAGTCCGTTTTTCGTCATTACGGCGAACACGTAAACACTCCTAAGTTTGTTTGCCCTGTTCGTCTTGAAAGCAAGTCCCTGCCTCCTGCAAACTGTTAAAACAAACACTTCAACTCGTACCATTTAGAATCTGTATGTTTGAATATGGATCTTAAATTGGCGTGACGTTGAAGTCGTGCTGCTGTACTCGGCTGTAGTTCGTTTATAGCATAACGTTAGCATTTTGCTTCTGGCGACTAGATTTATTATTAGAAAATGATAAAAGTTGGGCAGACACAGCGCCGGTTAGGGGTTAGGGTTGGCCAACATGAGGCCCCACGATATATAATGAGGCCCGCGTCGGGGGGGGGGGGGGTGCTAGTGGAGCATCGCAGCGACAAAACCGTGCCGCGCCACACTAGTAGGTGGGCCGCATTTTCGGCTCAGATGAGGCCCCCTCCGCAAGGTGAGGCCCCCTCCGCAAGGTGAGGCCCCCTCCGCAAGGTGAGGGCCCCTCCGCAAGGTGAGGCCCCCTCCGCAAGGTGAGGGCCCCTCCGCAAGATGAGGCCCCCTCCGCAAGGTGAGGCCCCCTCCGCAAGGTGAGGCCCCCTCCGCAAGGTGAGGCCCCCTCCGCAAGATGAGGCCCCCTCCGCAAGGTGAGGGCCCCTACGCAAGGTGAGGCCCCCTCCGCAAGGTGAGGGCCCCTCCGCAAGGTGAGGCCCCCTCCGCAAGGTGAGGGCCCCTCCGCAAGGTGAGGGCCCCTCCGCAAGGTCAGGCCCCCTCCGCAAGGTGAGGCCCCTCCGCAAGGTGAGGCCCCCTCCGCAAGATGAGGGCCCCTCCGCAAGGTGAGGCCCCCTCCGCAAGGTGAGGCCCATTCCGCAAGGTGAGGCCCCCTCCGCAAGATGAGGCCCCCTCCGCAAGATGAGGCCCCTCCGCAAGGTGAGGCCCCCTCCGCAAGATGAGGCCCCTCCGCAAGGTGAGGCTCCCTCCGCAAGGTGAGGCCCATTCCGCAAGGTTAGGCCCCCTCCGCAAGGTGAGGCCCCCTCCGCAAGATGAGGGCCCCTCCGCAAGGTGAGGCCCCCTCCGCAAGGTGAGGCCCCCTCCGCAAGGTGAGGCCCCCTCCGCAAGGTGAGGCCCCTTCCGCAAGGTGAGGCCCCCTCCGCAAGGTGAGGCCCCCTCCGCAAGGTGAGGCCCATTCCGCAAGGTGAGGCCCATTCCGCAAGGTTAGGCCCCCTCCGCAAGGTGAGGCCCCCTCCGCAAGATGAGGGCCTCTCCGCAAGGTGAGGCCCCCTCCGCAAGGTGAGGCCCCCTCCGCAAGGTGAGGCCCCCTCCGCAAGGTGAGGCCCCTTCCGCAAGGTGAGGCCCCCTCCGCAAGATGAGGCCCCCTCCGCAAGATGAGGCCCCCTCCGCAAGATGAGGCCCCCTCCGCAAGGTGAGGCCCCCTCCGCAAGGTGAGGCCCCCTCCGCAAGATGAGGCCCCACACAGTCTGCATGATCGGCCTGTAGGGAGGGACGGCCCTGGGTAGACATGTGGATATTATCCGACTGAACGTGATCCGTCTCTTAAATGTGTCTCAACCACAGACCTTATTTCCAGCTATTTTCCAAAATCCTATGGAGAAAGAGCGTTGGGGTCTTTGTCGAGGGAACCGGAAGGAACTTACTTCCGGGTTTTAGGACGCGTCACTCTATGGCCATGTCATAAATACTTGTGTATTCTGCTCTTGCTCTTTTGCACTTTTCTTGCATTTCATGTATTTGTATTTGCTATGTTTGTAAATGTCGTGTTCTTAAATGTTTATGTGAGGGACTGCGGGTGGAAAGTAGCTCAAAGCTAAATCCGGCATATTTACGCTTGGCACATTTATTGTTTTAAGTGTTCATTAATGTGCAATGTCCCTACCAAATAAACGACTAAAATAATAATACCACAGTTTCTATTGCGGAGGATTCCCTGGATGATTCTGTTCACTCACCTTCCTTCTTTTGATCCTCTTGCACAAGACAGTGACCAAGACCACCAGGAGAAACACAACCAGGGAGCCCACTCCCACTGCGACCCACACCCACCACCTGAGCCCCAGCAGGAGAGAGGTGACGGAGGGAGACTGGGAAACACCGGGTGGATATTGGGGAACAGACCCTGGTAATAGAAATGAGTAACACTTTATATTAAGGTACACGTATTCACCATCAACTAGTTGTTCATTTACTTGCATATTAGCGGTATATTGGCTCTTTATTAGTCATTATAAAACACTTATTTCTTTTGTATAATTGTATTTTTAACAGGATGAGTGAGGGTAAAAGGACATTACATTCAAGACTTCATGACACCAAGAAATCAACTGGCAACAAAACCTAACCCAAATGAGATAGTACCAAATATAATACTTCATCCCCTCTAATTATTTCAAAACAAACAAACACTGACCAAGCCTCCCCTCCCCCCTCCCCCTCCCACATGCCTCGCTTCCAACACAAACATAAACACACACTCACACACGACAAACTCGCTTGAGATGTTTTAAGTGTTCCCCTATTACACACTTATTAATGCCTTATTCTACATGACCATATTCTACAAGTACGAGGCCATTAGTTAAGAGTTTTTCCTCAATAACCCTCTGCAACTCTGACTACTTTTAAATCCAGGCTGAAGACTTTTCTTTTTGACGCTGCTTTTAATTGAACTATTTACATCTTAGACTGCACTGTAACTTTTATCAATGTATTTTTTCTTTTAATGTTTATTTTATTAGCTTTTCTTTTTAATGACTGATTTTAAATGCCATTTTCTTAATGTCTTTCATTTTTTGTAAAGCACTATGAACTGCCTTGTGTTGAAAAGTGCTATATAAATAAACTTGCCTTGCCTTAAGTGCTTGTTTATTGTAAGTAAGGACGTTGTTGTACATGAGTTTTGGTCTTAATAAGCTCAATATGCGCCTAATAAGGCATTCTCTCATAATAACACTTAACAAATATGGTCTATTCTTATGTAACAAGACATGAAACTACAAGTGTTAATCGTGTCAAAATAACAATAAATGTGGTATTTCTAACTGAGAATATGTTCCCTATTTTAAAGTGAAGTCTTGTTCATAAAAAATAAGCTAGTAGTTTGTCTCTAATATGTTAATTACAAATAGTTAATGGTGAATAAGTGTACCTTAATATAAAGTGTTTCCTAGTATTAAAACAAATTTGAATTGTAAGAGTTTGAGGTTCCTAAGAAAATGTCCTTATATTACAGTTACTAGAATAGTGTAGAATAAAACATGAATTCAGATGGTCCCATATTAATTCAAGTTATATTAAAGTTTGACAGAAAGAAATCAGTGCTGGTTTAAGCTCGGGTTGGTACTCTGGAATAGCTGATGAGTCCAGTAGATTGGGACATTTCTAAACCCTGCCTAGTGTTTCAAGCCTTTCCCCAGTCAAGTAGCTAGCAGCACGAGCTCCAACAATTGCTAAAGCTTGCAAAAAAGTCAAGTCGGCCACACTGACGGCCCCTACCTTTCAGGCTTAAATCTAAGCCCCTCCCCCTAGCTGCATTTCACTTTTAACAGGCTAACTAGTTATCTTTAATCTATTACACTTCCTCAAATGATAACTATGAAAGTAAACAACACAATGGCTGTTGTTGGTACCCAAAGTTGTAATGCTTGCATCTCGTGGACAACACCTCTGACACAAAGTAAAAACATTCAAGCCAAATTAAATTAAATGAATCCTGCAACAGATAAATATATTGAATTGTTTGCTGTTTATTTGATTTATTTAACGCTGTCAGGATGTGAAGAGAATTTCAACACATATAGCTAATAAAAGTAACTCACCCGAGCGTTAACTAAATGTTCCGAGGTATTTTCAGCTTAAATGTAAAACAACAATATCAAAGAAGTTAAACCATCAATACCATTAACTTTCAACAGGTTAACTAGTCCTCTAAAACCAATCAGTGTACATTACTGAATGAGACTTCCAAACACAGTCAACGAGGCCGTGAAGAACAACTTTGGTTAATGTGTGTGCTTTAAGACAAGAAAGTTTACCGTGGATGGGAGTGGACTCAGGTCTCTGGGTAGGAGCAGCTGCTTCAGGCCCTGAAAGCAAAGAAACAGCACGTTTCTCCCAGTGTTTGGTTGGTTAAAACCACAAAGAGGTGACACAGCCAGTGACCAGAGGTGGGAAGAAGTGGAGTACAAATACTTCGTTACTGTTCTTAAGTACATGTTTCTGGTTTCTTTTTCTGACGACTTTTAACTTTTACTTCTTACTTTTCTAACACAAATACCTGTACTTTCTACTTCTCACATGTTGAACACAAATACCTGTACTTTCTACTTCTTACATGTTGAACTCAAATACCTGTACTTTCTACTTCTTACATGTTGAACACAAATACCTGTACTTTCTACTTCTTACATGTTGAACACAAATACCTGTACTTTCTACTTCTTACATGTTGAACTAAAATACCTGTACTTTCTACTTCTTACATGTTGAACCCAAATACCTGTACTTTCTACTTCTTACATGTTGAACACAAATACCTGTACTTTCTACTTACATGTTGAACACAAATACCTGTACTTTCTACTTCTTACATGTTGAACTCAAATACCTGAACTTTCTACTTCTTACATGTTGAACACAAATACCTGTACTTTCTACTTCTTACATGTTGAACACAAATACCTGTACTTTCTACTTCTTACATGTTGAACACAAATACCTGAACTTTCTACTTCTTACATGTTGAACACAAATACCTGAACTTTCTACTTCTTACATGTTGAACACAAATACCTGTACTTTCTACTTCTTACATTTCTAACCCAAATACCTGTACTTTCTACTTCTTACATGTTGAACACAAATACCTGTACTTTCTACTTCTTACATGTTGAACACAAATACCTGTACTTTCTACTTCTTACATTTCTAACACAAATACCTGTACTTTCTACTTCTTACATGTTGAACACAAATACCTGTACTTTCTACTTCTTACATGTTGAACTCAAATACCTGTACTTTCTACTTCTTACATGTTGAACCCAAATACCTGTACTTTCTACTTCTTACATGTTGAACACAAATACCTGTACTTTCTACTTCTTACATGTTGAACACAAATACCTGTACTTTCTACTTCTTACATTTCTAACACAAATACCTGTACTTTCTACTTCTTACATGTTGAACCAAATACCTGTACTTTCTACTTCTTACATGTTGAACTCAAATACCTGTACTTTCTACTTCTTACATGTTGAACTCAAATACCTGTACTTTCTACTTCTAACATGTTGAACACAAATACCTGTACTTTCTACTTCTTACATGTTGAACCCAAATACCTGTACTTTCTACTTCTTACATGTTGAACTCAAATACCTGTACTTTCTACTTCTCACATGTTGAACTCAAATACCTGAACTTTCTACTTCTTGACATGTTGAACACAAATACCTGTACTTTCTACTTCTCTCATGTTGAACTCAAATACCTGAACTTTCTACTTCTTACATGTTGAACACAAATACCTGAACTTTCTACTTCTTACATGTTGAACACAAATACCTGTACTTTCTACTTCTCACATGTTGAACTCAAATACCTGAACTTTCTACTTCTAACATGTTGAACTCAAATACCTGTACTTTCTACTTCTTACATGTTGAACACAAATACCTGAACTTTCTACTTCTAACATGTTGAACTCAAATACCTGTACTTTCTACTTCTTACATGTTGAACTCAAATACCTGTACTTTCTACTTCTCACATGTTGAACACAAATACCTGAACTTTCTACTTCTAACATGTTGAACTCAAATACCTGTACTTTCTACTTCTCACATGTTGAACTCAAATACCTGTACTTTCTACTTCTTACATGTTGAACTCAAATACCTGTACTTTCTACTTCTTACATGTTGAACACAAATACCTGTACTTTCTACTTCTCTCATTTTCCAAACAGCTGGTTCCTTTAGTCTGAATGTGTGTTTGGTGCGTGATCATTATTCTTTAGAGTCATTGCGTGCCTATTGATTGGAACACGATCCGTGTATCCATCACTTCCTGGTCTTCTCTAAAGAAGAGGGACCAATGGAAACGTTGTCATGTTGCCGTTGTTCAGCATGGAAACATTCATTAGCTAACAATGACATTATTGTTCTATTGATATAAAGGGAGGTCAGGTACTCTTTAAAACAGCTGCTAGTTATGGGTACTTTTTACTGAAGTACACTTCAAAGCCTCTTTACTTTCACTTGAGTAAAGAAGTTTAGTTCACCAGAGTATTTTTAAACACGAGTATCTGTACTTCTACTTGAGTAAAGGATGTGTGTACTTTTCCCATCTCTGTCAGTGACCCACCTTTAACTTTGATGACAAGGCTCTCCTTGTACTCCACCCCTTCATGAGAGTACAGACACTCCCAGGTCCCAGCGTCAGAGAGGGAAACGGATTCAATACGAACGGTTTCTGGGTGTTTTTGTCCGTTTGGACTCTTCCACTGCTGCGCCGCCGAGTCGTGACCTCTGACCCCACACTGCAGCGAAGCCTCTTCTCCCACCTGCAGCTCACCGGGGGGTCGGCTGAGACTGATGGAGAGATACAGGGAGAATTACGACATCATTAACTCAACCTTATTTATCAAGCACTTTTTATACAATTACCAGGCACACATGCTTCACATACCCTTATGACACGACAGTGAAAATAAATATATATATGTGTTAATAATTTTGTTTTTGGGAGAAGGGGTGGTATTGAATAAGTGTAAACTTCATCCCACCCCTTCTCGGATGTGTAATTAAGTAGATTATTTGTTTTTACATAATTTACAATCAGTAATATTTTTGTATATGAATTTGACAATGCTTAATTTTGTATTGTATTATAATTCTCATGTTACATTTTTGTATTATTGTTTTACACATTCGAAATAAATCAAATCAAATCAGTAAAGCAACATCAAAATGTGTAACTTATCATTATTAATGCAATAATGTTTAAATAACTTACATTTTAAAGTGGTAATTTTAAAGTGGACGTATTATGCTAATTTTTAAGGTTCAAAGTTGTATTCTGTGCCACTTGATATTGAAGTGACTGTTATTTTGTATATTGATTGTTGTATTTTTAATGTGTGCATATGTGTGAATGTGTCTGTTAGGATATACATATTTTATACATATTTGTATACATATCTGTATATTGTATTCGGGATTGTTGGAAACGTCATTTCGATCTCTGTCTGTACACACAAACTGAAAGATTGACATTAAAGTTGACTTTGACACTATTTTAATATTCAAAAAGTGCTTTATTTGTCTCATTGTGCTATTTGAGGTCTTCCCTTTCCTCCAGTGTGTTCTATAGGTTTGTGTGCATGTCAATGGTCTGCAAAGGCCAAAATCCCAAAGTTCACCCAACCTTATTTATCAAGCACCTTTTATACAATTACCCAAAGCCCACATGCTTCCCAACCCTTATGACATGACAGTGAAGCAAACATGTACTGTTAAAACATGTGTGACCTATGGAGGATAAGTTAAAGCAGTCTATTCTTTACGGATTATTATGTTATTGAATATTAATTAATAATGCAATAATGTGCCCACTTCAATTTTCAAAGGGGTAAAGGCAGAGGTCATTTTAAAGAGGACATATCATATTTTAGGTTCATATGTGTATGCACTTCTGCGACATCGTTACACTCCCTTTCCTCAGTGTGTTCTTTAGGTTTTTGTGCATGTAAATGGTCTGAAAGGCTCAAATCAGAGCAGACTGATCTCTGGTTTCAGACAGAGGGTGAAAAGAGGTGCTGCAGCACAGGCAGTATGAGAAAAATAAAGAGCTTTTGAACATTGAAGCATGGAGACAGTAGAGACACTACATACTGATATACACCTGAACATCAGCAGGAGAGGACTCTTTAAAGGTAGAGACACTACATACTGATATACACCTGAACATCAGCAGGAGAGGACTATTTAAAGTAGAGACACTACATACTGATAAACACCTGAACATCAGCAGGAGAGGACTCTTTAAAGTAGAGACACTACATACTGATAAACACCTGAACATCAGCAGGATAGGACTCTTTAAAGTAGAGACACTACATACTAATATACACCTGAACATCAGCAGGATAGGACTCTTTAAAGTAGAGACACTACATACTGATATACACCTGAACATCAGCAGGAGAGGACTCTTTAAAGTAGAGACACTACATACTGATATACACCTGAACATCAGCAGGAGAGGACTCTTTAAAGTAGAGACACTACATACTGATATACACCTGAACATCAGCAGGAGAGGACTCTTTAAAGTAGAGACACTACATACTGATATACACCTGAACATCAGCAGGAGAGGACTCTTTAAAGTAGAGACACTACATACTGATATACACCTGAACATCAGCAGGAGAGGACTCTTTAAAGTAGAGACACTACATACTGATATACACCTGAACATCAGCAGGAGAGGACTCTTTAAAGTAGAGACACTACATACTGATATACACCTGAACATCAGCAGGAGAGGACTCTTTAAAGTAGAGACACTACATACTGATATACACCTGAACATCAGCAGGAGAGGACTCTTTAAAGTAGAGACACTACATACTGATATACACCTGAACATCAGCAGGAGAGGACTCTTTAAAGTAGAGACACTACATACTGATATACACCTGAAAATCAGCAGGAGAGGACTCTTTAAAGTAGAGACACTACATACTGATATGACCCTGTCCTGACCATCAGCAGGATATGGCCCCTTTAATAATAAATTGTGCATTATTTATTTTTGACTTCTCTCTTCTAACACCATTTTTTTTTATTTAAACTTTTTATTAAATTAAATTCTTTCATATAGGATTTAAATGTGTGGTTGGAGAGGCGAACTCTCCTACATATATGCAATGCCGAATAGTATTGTGTCTTCCTGCTCACCTGAGACCACGAGCAGCGTGTGTTCTTGACTTTTCCCGTCTACTGTGCACGTGAACTTTCCGGCGTCTTCTTCCTTCAAACCTGAGATCTGCAAGTTCGTTTCCCTGTCATCCTTCGATCTCAACGCTATAGCACTGTTGCCTGACCAGGAAATACATTAAATCAGCAACAACAACATTTAAAAAACAACATATTTTGTGCTGCAAGCAGTGGCAAATAAAGTATTATTCTTAAGTGCTATATTGATAATCTTACTGAAGTAAAAGTACTAAAGTATTATCATTGAATCAAACTTAAAGTACCAAAAAGTGTCACTGTGCAGAATGATCTATTTCAAAACGTTTTGGATTATTATTAATCACATCACTTTAATGTCACTGCTGGTTCAGGCAGACCTCATTTTAAATACTATCTATGGGTAGCTTGTGAATTTACGGAAAGTTTTATTGTATCTTTTATTTTTATAAATCAAATAAATGCAACATGAATTATAAAGTAGCAGAACATCAAAAATACTTAATTAAAGTACATCATAATTGTACTTAAATACACTACTTGAGTACATGTACTACATTACATTTCCCCACCGGCTGAAGATAAAGTCTAACCAACTGTTTGGATGTTTTAAAACAGTCGGTGTGTTTGTACCTTTGCGCTTGAATTGCGGTGTCTTCTTAGGTTTGTTGAAGATCATGTCCGCGCCGTGACGCCACTCCACGTACGACTCGAAGGAGGGCATCCCGCACTGCAGGACGACCCTCTCACCCGGCTTCCTGACCAGCACTTCACCTGCAGCGCAGAGCGAGCACAGCGCTGCAGAGAGAACACACACTCAGTCTGAGGTACACACACACACACACACACACACACACACACACACACACACACACACACACACACACACACACACACACACACACACACACACACACACACACACACACACACACACACACACACACACACACACACACACACACACACACACACACACACACACACACACACACACACACACACACACACACACGACTGCAGAGAGAGCGACACACACTCAGTCTGATGTACACTCACACACACTCAGGCTGATGTACACTCACACACTCAGGCTGATGTACACTCACACACACTCAGGCTGATGTACACTCACACACTCAGGCTGATGTACACTCACACACACTCAGGCTGATGTTCACTCACACACACTCAGGCTGATGTACACTCACACACACTCAGGCTGATGTTCACTCACACACACTCAGGCTGATGTACACTCATACACTCAGGCTGATGTACACTCACACACCACCACATGTGTGCAATAAGACAAAACTGGGGGTAGTTTGTTATATTATCTACTACTTGGAGAAGCAGCGTTCAGTTATTATGATGCTCCAAATATCTGGACCAAACTCCCAGAAACCTGCAGGTCCGCTGCGACTCTGATTACTTTTAAATCCAGGCTGAAGACTTTTCTATTTGCCGCTGCTTTTAACACTGTAACTTGTATTCATGTTTTATTATCTTTGCTTTTAAATGTGTGTTTTTCATAATATGTTTCTTAATGCTCTTGATGTCTTTCATTTGAATTGCCTTGTGTTGAAAGGTGCTGTAAATAAACTGGCCTTGCCTTGCTTTGGAGACTGCATGGTGGATCATTTATCAGGTTAAGGAAGTGAAACATATTTTTTAAACATATATTAAAGGTGTCTTGTAAATAAATAGGCACATTTTATATACGTTGCCTTCAATTCAGTCTTTCACCAAAAGGTTTGAAAACACGGCACAAAGATGGCACAAACCCGGAAACAGGGGCCCGGATACTGAACATAAAGTCATTACAATATATATTACAAAATGTTCTAGAATAAGATTGAGTTCATATATTATATTACAAACTAAAAAACACCTCACGAACCAAATACTCCTTAAAAAAACGACTAAATGGTCCCAAAACATTATTTTTAAGAGTCGAAACATTGGTTTGAAATATATTATAAGCAGAGATATTTAACAAAGGGAAAATAATAGAGACATTTCAGAAAGACACTTCTTTAAAAGTCCCCAACAATTAGGTGTATTTAGGATATGACATATTCACTTACTACCTTATTTGAATGGATCATTTATAAAGATTTTTAGTAGTAGACGTATTTTCACTCACCGATCCCAAAGCAAACGATCGTCTTCATTCTGAGTGTTGAACCTAAGGGGTAAAAATTGCAAAAAAAGAAAATGAAAGTCAAGACAAAAGTATTTGAGAAGAGATTTAATGCAGTGCTTCACGATGTGGAACATTTCCAGGTTTGAGATACCACACACGGCTTCTGTGTGAGATGAAAAACACGAGATCCCTAACCACCGAGCGAGCTCTCGACTTCCTTCCTCTCTCGTTCTGTTGAATTAAAAACGCTTTCTTTTCTCTTGCACAGTAAAAACCTGAAACAAATGTCAGTGGGAAAACTCCAGCATGTGTTAGGCTCGTTTGCATTAAATTAACGCTTTCAATAATGCATGTAAAGGTGCTTCGCTGTAAATATATCTGAGAACAGAACTCCTGATAAATCTTTAATTTTTTGTTTCACTCTGTATCCTTTAATGTTTCATGTGTCAAACTCGAGGCCCGGGGGCCAAATCAGGCCCGTGGTGGATTTGATTTCGGCCGGCTGGATAATTTTTAATTCCTATTAGATCTGGCCCGCCGGTATATTGCACGCACACCTTCACTCCATCCTGAGGGTCTCCTCCGCTCAGAGCCTGACCCCAAACATTGATGACCTTGCCCCCGAGATGAGATGCCAAGTGTCTGAACTAGCATCCCAGAGCAGCACACTGAGTTCAATGGATGTTTCCTTCTGCACTTTGTCTCTCACGGCAACAGGGCATGTTTGGTTTGTTCTTTGAGGGAAATAGTTTTGTTGAAGCTGTTGTTGGCCTGTGGGAACATGTAATCATAAGAAATGACTCTGCAGATAGAGCCATAAGAAATGAATGCATCTGATTATTTAATGTTGTTTTTTTAGGCAATAATTTAAGCTTTGTTAGTTCCAGGTTTAATATGTGCAATAAATTCATTTCAATAAGTTTTGCAATAAACATTGAACCAGTCCGGCCCTCGACTAGTACCCATTTTTTTAATTTGGCCCACTGTGGATTTGAGTTTGACAGCCCTGCTTTAATATTTCATGGTTTTATAAATCCAGCAAAGCAAGACAAAAAAACTCAACATTCTCAGATCAATTCTCATTTTAAAGTCACAAATTATATCATTTTATTTGAGTTATTTTAGATAGCCGCAGCAATTACAATCCGCCAAGATAATAAGTCATTAAATAATTTAGACACCTGCATAACAACTCATCTAAAAAGCGATATATTTCTCCTTAGTTATTCACGCTACTAGATTACATCATAGGTGCACGCATTTTCTTTCTCTTTAATCTAGTCTAATACACTTCATCATTTCTAACAATAATAAAAAAATGCACGATTCAAGAGATACACGTGAAAGGCATTATCAAACTATGAAATGGTCAATAAACATACAATTAAAATCCATCATTACGGTGAGTTTTGCCCACATTAAGGCGTCTTTTTATATTTGTAATTATTTGTTTATTTGGCGGGGACATTAATGAACACTTAAAACATGAAATATTGATCCAATAGAGTAAAACCCTACGTGCCTTCTACTTGGTCTTCCACATTACACATATCAAACACAAGAGGCTATTTCATTTATTGACTTTTGCAGCTAGAAACAATGTTTTGATGTTTTGGATCAAGGAGGTTGCTCCAACAAAGAAATGGTGGCATGACCTTGTAATGGAGTGCACTCCTAAGGAATACATCTCTTGTATGCTTCTCTCTTCAGTGGATGCTTTCAAGAAAGTTTGGCTCCCACTTGGACTATATTGGACCATATTGGACCAACACTGTCATCTTCCATATTACGAGGCTTTCGTCCTTCAGCCTAGCGCTCCTATGCACTTTGGATTTGACTGTTTTTATGTTTTCCTGTAACCCTGTCATCTGTCTATTTATTTTTGATAATTACTACTATCTAACTTAATTTTGTTATTGAGAATGGTAGAGGTTGGGGATCCCTACATTGTGCAGTGTTTTTTATTTCTTATCGTTATCTACGTACCTGTCATGTCTGAGCTGTTTTGTGTTGCAATTGAAAAAAGATATTATGTACAAAAAATGTAAAAACATGAAATATGTCAAGTGTACACATAAAACATTAAGAAAATGAAAACTACAAACACAGCAGTACAAATACATAACATTTAAGAAAGGTGCAAGAGTAAGAGTAGAATACCCAAGTATTTAGGACATGGTAATACAACATAGCAGCATCGATACATAACTGTATAGCTGTTTCAGAACATTAATACAATTGAATTACTTTTTTACACGATGAAACTTTATTTCGTGTTCATACCTTGAATGTGAAGCAGAGCAGCGTCTCCTGTGCTTCCCTGCAACGAAAACAAGAGCGCAAGGTTGCAAAAACCCGTAGAGAGCGGAAGAGACGTGAAGAGAAATGTGCAGTTTGGAAAGTTTTAGGCCAACGTCTACCCCAGATCTCTGTGGGCTGGCTCTTCAGCTGCGCTCTCATAAGTAGACCTCGAATCCTGCACCATGCGTTCTCATGAGGCCCAAAGACACTCTTCAGATACAGAACAGCAAAGGAGGTAATACGAATACACAACTGTATATATATTGCAATGTTGTCTTATTTAATATTTAATATTCTGTTCTTGTACATATCCCATACTCCATTGACATGTATATAGACTGTTTGCACTACTTTTTATTTTGTATTTTATTATACATGTTGCATTGTTGGAGGAGCTCAGGTCAGAAGAATCTCATTGCCATTTCTACACTGTAGCTTTGTGCTTATGATAATAAAACCTTTATGTTGTAAGCGCTTTTACAGGTGCTCAAAGTCGCTTTACAGAGGTAGTAAAAAAAGAAAAGGACAACAATTAAATATAGTAAAAATCACATTAAAATCAAACATCAAAACAACAATCACACATTAAAAGCCAGTTTGAAGAGGTGAGTTTTTTGAAGGTCAGTGTCATTATGTCACATGACAATAAAACCTTTGAATGTGTTATTGTTTGTTTGTGTTCTTCTTTCTTTTTCTCTTTGTACATAATCAGTACAAACCATTGCCTCATTTGTATATGCATATGCTTTCCATTGATAAAAGACAAACCTTGGTTATGCATGGTTGAACTTAAAAGTTAAATTCAGTCTATTACCAAAAGGTTTGAAAAAACAAGTAGTCATAAGATAAAATGGAGATGGTTCAAACCCGATAAAAGGGAACCAGACACTAAACATAAGTTTCTGTATTAAACAGAAGCATTACAAGCTAAAAAAAACACCTCACACGAACCACATACTTAAAAACACAGACTTATGAGGGAAGGGAAAATATAAACTTGGGTGTTTCTCAATGTCGAGGAAGCCTCCAGAGCCACTATTTCAAGGATGCTACTCATCGAGTCCCGCCGAAGGACTGTTCCAATGTCCAGGATACTTGGAATTCTACCGAGCCTGGCGTCCTTCATAGCGAGACATTTCGAGGCTGTACATGTGTATCCTCCGCGGTCTTAAAATCCCCACAATGCTTTGCGCACGGACCAATTTCCCAAATCTTTGGCGGAAATCCCGCTCCATCAATGTGTTCACTTTGATGGACTGTCTTCTGAGTGGTTAAACATTGCTAATGGTGTTCCTCAAGGTTCTGTTTTAGGTCCACCTTTATTCTCTATATATATCAACAGTTTAGGTGAAAATGTGGATGAAGCTACTTTACATTTTTATGCGGACAATACCGTGATGTACTGTGCAGGTCCCTCCATTCAGGAGGCTGCTGTTGAATTGCAAGCAGTTTTTAACATTATTCAGACTCAGCTCTCTGAACTAAAGCTTCTTTTAAATGTTTATAAAACCAAGGTAATGCTCTTTTCAAAAGCTAAAAAGACACCAGAGCCTGTTTTAGATATTGTTACCATGCAAGGACAAGTACTAGAAGTGGTTGCCTGTTACAAATACCTTGGTATCTGGCTTGATGATTGTCTCACTTTTAAACGTCATGTCAATAACCTGCTTAAAAAGCTGAGGGTTAGGCTACGGTTCTTCTACAGGAACAAGTCCTGTTTCTCGCTTGAGGCCAGGAAAAGGCTCTGTGACCTTTTGACCTGTGCTGGACTATGGGGATTTGTTATATATGAATGCACCTGCCAATTGCCTGGAAAAGTTAGATGCCGCCTATCACAGCGCACTGAGATTTGTCACAAATTGTAAAGCGCTTACCCATCACTGTACCCTGTATACCAAGGCAGGTTTACCATCACTCTCTGTACGGAGGCTCAGTCATTGGTACACGTTTATTTATAAAGCTTTGTTGGGTAAACTTCCGTATTACATCTGCTCTCTGATAACACGGAGCAAGCAGCTATTGTCTGAGGTCACATGATGTGGTCTTGTTAGATGTGCCAAGAGCAAGGACCGTCTTAGGTAAGACAGCTTTTATGTGCGCAGCTCCACTTGCTTGGAACAATCTTCAGCAAGAATTTAAACTGAGCAATCTCATTCCTCTGCATGTTTTTAAAGCTAGGCTAAATGAAATGCTCGTTGATACTATGGGCACTTGTAAATGTCTATAACTATGTAAATGTATCCTGTAAATATAATGTATGATTGTTTTATGTTTCATGTGGAACCTATATGCAGGTCTCCCTTGAAAAAGAGATCTATGATCTCAAGGGACCAATCTGATTAAATAAAGGTTTGAAATGAAATGAAATGTAAGGCGAGGCCTCGCATATGACGCACACTTGTTAGCCTGTTACACCATTCTTTGTTTTCCGAGGCTAGGAAGGATTCTTGGGTTAAAAATATATGGGATTAGTTTTGTATTATAAAGAGAAAGCAACACTTTCTCAGAATAAAGCAAAACTATGAGTTTAAAAGAAAAAAAAACGGAGCCAAGAAAAATACATTTCAAAAATAAAACTATAAGTTGCAAACAAATCATTTGTGTAATCATGTAAACGATAAGTCTTTTTTCTTTGTTTTAACATAGGTTTTTGTTTGCAGTTCTTGTTTCTTCTATCTCAATGATCAGACTTTTGCTCTCGCTGCAGCTTTCTCTTTTGCGCTCCCTGATTTTTTGTTTGAAATTCTGACACAAACCTCCCAGGTGGGCGGGACTTTCAGGGGTGCGTCCCCATTGGCTACTCAGTTTTTGAGTGACAGCCCAGTCCTCCAACGATTGTACAATGCAGGAAGCTGCGGTGCTGTAGCGGAGCGTGGATAGAAGACCCCCAGAAGAACCAGCATTTCAATTATTATAATACTACAAGTGAAAATATATGCAAGTATTGATCATTTGTGTTGTACTATACGGTCGGTTTCTTTATTGTGGTAAGTGAGAAGTAAAGCTGTGCTATGAAAGTTAGCTTTTGCTACCTTTAGATCCATAACAATGCAAGCTAAGTAGCCTAACAGTTAGCTACATAGCTAGCAGTGAGTGAGCGTTCAGACACCGGTGCACACACTCGAACGGACTCGTGTGCCTGACTCTACCAACAGGTTTTCATGATTTTGTTTAGATATGCAAGTATAAGCCATGATAGCTTATTTTATTAACATGCTAACATCCTAACCCTAATCTGCCACTTTTATATTGTAGAATTTGTTAAATTAAAGCAGTCTTTAATTGTTTGTCCTAAACATAGCAATATATGCTTTTGTCTTTGAAAAATAATAGTATACAGTTTATATTGTGCATCACCTTTAGCTTGAAAATACATAGATGTGTTTTTTTAATCTAGGTTGTGTCTTCCTGGTCGAATGTACTTATTGTAAGTCGCTTTGGATAAAAGCGTCAGCTAAATGCAATGTAATGTAATAAAATAAATAAATAGACAGACAGACACTTGATCAATCCCAAATTGGGAAATGATTTAACAGCAGCAGTGTGTTCAGGTATTAAAATATTTAAAGTTAATAAAGTATAAACTACACAACACAAGTATAATGCACAGCAATCCATAAGATAAGTCCGATATGTTCATGAAAACTCCCCAGGAGACACCAACACTAACGTGGCCGAGTGGACTCCGGAGTTTGCTGCATGAGTTGCACTGTATGATCTGTGGTGTAGTGGGCTGTCACTCAAAAACTGAGTAGCCAATGAGGACACACCCCTGAAAGTCCCGCCCACCTAGGATGTTTGTGTCAAAATCTCAAACAAAAAATGAGGGAGCGCAAACGAGAAAACTGCAGCGAGAGCAAAAGTCTGATCATTGAGAAAGAAGAAACAAGAACTGCAAACAGAAACCTATGTTAAAACAAAGAAACAATACTCATAGTTTACATGATTACACAAATGATTTGTTTGCAACTTATAGTTTTATTTTGAAATGTATTTTATTTTGCTTGACTTCGTTTTTTTTCTTCTTTTAAACTCATAGTTTTGCTTTATTCTGAGAAAGTGTTGCTTTATCTTTATGATACAAAACTAATCCCATAGGCGGATTCTTGCCTCGCTTCTGAAAGACCTGACTCAGAGCGGGGATATGTGCTACCAAGGAAGCGTCCTGTCTTAAATGATATGTTGAATTGGAAATGGGGGACCCTGATGTAAACAAGACGAAAGTCTTTCTCTGGTCTGCATCCCCTTAACAATTGTATTTTTTGAGCTGTACTGTACCCAATATACAAGCTGTTAATAAACTTTTCAATCAATCAATCAATCCTCGACATTGAGAAACACCCCTTGGCTATGCATTGTCGAAAAGCATTTATTTTTTCTTCTTTGCATTTCTTTGCAATAAATTGTCGTACAATCTGCACATTTTTAACTTCCGTTTATATAATTAATTGTATACTATTTATTTGTATTTGTGTACATTTTTAGGTTAATATAAATACCTTTATTTGCAATTTTTTACATTAAAATCTGTTTATATAAATATTTTCATTCTAATGAAGCTCAGCACAAGTTCATCCAGGAAGACCGTCTTTACTAATCCATTGACTATTTCTGTGTTAAGTGATCGGGACCGTCACTCCCCAGCTTAACCAAATCACTTCGCTCTATTCTCACAAGCCTATCATAGCGCTCTTTTAACACTTTTAAATCTGCTCTCCCCCCTGACCCCTTTGCACCTCCTGTCCCTCTGAATCCAGCTAAGCCGCACCCCTTCCGACCGACCCCAACCATCCATTCACCACCACCAGGGTCAAGCTAAGCCCCTCCCCTTCCGACCAACCCCAACTATCCATTCACCACCACCAGGGTCAAACTAAGCCCCTCCAGACCGACCCAACTACCCATTCCCCACCACCAGGGTCAAGCTAAGCCCCTCCCCTTCAGACCGACCCCAACTATCCATTCACCACCACCAGGGTCAAGCTAAGCCCCTCCAGACCGACCCAACTATCCATTCACCACCACCAGGGTCAAGCTAAGCCACTCCCCTTCAGACCGACACCAACTATCCATTCACCACCACGAGGGTCAAGCTAAGCCCCTCCCCTTCAGACCGACCCCAACTATCCATTCACCACCACCAGGGTCAAGCTAAGCCACTCCCCTTCAGACCAACCCCAACTATCCATTCACCACCACCACCAGGGTCAAGCTAAGCCCCTCCAGACCGACCCAACTATCCATTCACCACCACCAGGGTCAAGCTAAGCCCCTCCCCTTCAGACCGACCCCAACTATCCATTCACCACCACTAGGGTCAAGCTAAGCCCCTCCCCTTCAGACCGACCCCAACTATCCATTCACCACCACCAGGGTCAAGCTAAGCCACTCCCCTTCAGACCGACACCAACTATCCATTCACCACCACCAGGGTCAAGCTAAGCCACTCCCCTTCAGACCAACCCCAACTATCCATTCACCACCACCAGGGTCAAACTAAGCCCCTCCAGACCGACCCAACTACCCATTCACCACCACCACCAGGGTCAAGCTAAGCCCCTCCCCTTCAGACCGACCCCAACTATCCATTCACCACCACCAGGGTCAAGCTAAGCCACTCCCTTCAGACCGACCACAACTATCCATTCACCACCACCAGGGTCAAGCTAAGCCACTCCCCTTCAGACCAACCCCAACTACCCATTCACCACCACCAGGGTCAAGCTAAGCCCCTCCCCTTCAGACCGACCCCAACTATCCATTCACCACCACCAGGGTCAAGCTAAGCCACTCCCCTTCAGACCGACACCAACTATCCATTCACCACCACCAGGGTCAAGCTAAGCCACTCCCCTTCAGACCAACCCCAACTATCCATTCACCACCACCAGGGTCAAACTAAGCCCCTCCAGACCGACCCAACTACCCATTCACCACCACCAGGGTCAAGCTAAGCCCCTCCCCTTCAGACCGACCCCAACTATCCATTCACCACCACCAGGGTCAAGCTAAGCCACTCTCCCCTTCAAACCGAACCCAACTACCCATTCACCACCACCAGGGTCAAACTAAGCCACTCCCCTTCAGACCAACCCCAACTATCCATTCACCACCACTAGGGTCAAGCTAAGCCACTCCCCTTCCGACCAACCCCAACTATCCATTCACCATCACCAGGGTCAAGCTAAGCCACTCCCCTTCAGACCGAACCCAACTATCCATTCACCACCACCAGGGTCAAGCTAAGCCACTCCCCTTCAAACCGACCCCAACCATCCATTCACCACCACCAGGGTCAAGCTAAGCCACTCCCCTTCAGACTGACCCAACTATCCATTCACCACCACCAGGGTCAAGCTAAGCCACTCCCCTTCAGACCGAACCCAACTATCCATTCACCACCACCAGGGTCAAGCTAAGCCACTCCCCTTCAGACCAACCCCAACTATCCATTCACCACCACCAGGGTCAAGCTAAGCCCCTCCCCTTCAGACCGACCCCAACTATCCATTCGATTTGATTAATCGGATCGGTTCGCCCCCCCCCCCCGAATGATACTCCTGCACTACGGGGTCTAATCGCCAAAATTCCATTACATTCATTTGTGTATTCCTGGCAATAAATATGTATTCTTACATCAAAACCGTCTCTCCCGATTGAATTTCTATTTGTTTTTTTAATGAAAAATTGAGCAACTGTAACAAAATCTTACAGGAGATGTGTGTGATTGAGCCAACTCAACAACTTGAAATCATGAAAGCAACCTAAGAAGAACAAGGGATTATCATCGATCGTAGCGGTAAAACAAACTCCTCCACGACTCTTTCAAAAGAAGCAAGGCAGAATGACAGAAAGACAATTCTTTATTTGTCACAGCAGAAGTAACAAAGGATGCAAAGTAAAAACAAAGATCACCCTCACAAAACTCCTTAAAGAAAAAACAAGTTGTTTTTATTTCCTTTATTCGTCACACACATTAGAGCCGTTATTTATTCACTGACTTTCCCTCTCATGGTTGTTGTTGTTGTTGTTTGTTTTTTAACTTCCTCACTGAAACACGCGGAGCAGCAGCAGGAGGAGTCAGTGTCTTACTGCTGACGCCAAAATGCAACCGTCCAATAAACGATCAGGGGCAGGAAGCGGCTTATTTTGAGGGGAAATCAGGACGTGGATTACGGAGAGACTTAAGCAAAGAGGGAATGGAGTTATCAACCCTCTGATGTGGGAGGCTTGTACCAGGGGACAGGCTTTCTGAATGATCTGGAAGTAAAACGCGGTAATATCAGGTGTTTTCTCAGCGTAGTCATCCAGGTAACAGACCCTTAGTTTGAGATCGACGGATCAAAAGGAAAAACCTCCTTATCTGTACATCAGCACGATTTAATGAGACTGTATTTGTGCACTCAGGGATATATTTACACGTTTGTCAGTTGTGAAGCGTGCCAGTAAGAGCTTGGTGGGGTGTGACTATGAACTGTGTGTTTGTGTTAGCGCCCACATAACTCCTCCTTCACCGAGTGAACCGCTCCCGCTCCTCTCATTCGGACACTCTCCGGTAGAAGTAGAGATAGCCCAGGTCTTTGGGAGGTTTCTCCGAAGCGCAGACCTTCTGATCGTTGAAGATGACCCACCTGTGGAGCAGAGAGACCGCTCGGTTCACAGAGAGCCACGACATAACCGAACCGCTATGGATTTGATCGTGTTCACATAATGGAGTCATAGGGTCTTGTTTTAAAATGAAAAACGCTTAATGTGACAAATCTGCTTTCGTCACATTAGGTTTCTTTGTGCAATCTCAGGTTGTCTATTTGTTTAAGAAGCAACTAAGATGAGGTCATCATTATCATTACTATAATTATCTTTGTGACAATTTATTTCACATTTACACTTATTTATCTGAGGTTTTCTTCAGCCACTCTGCAGTTACTCAATGAGCTCCCAGAAGAAAGATCTATAACATTTTAAATAAGTGTTGCATGCATCAACTGTGTCACAGTTAAATGAAAAACCTGGTTAAAGCACCATTTGGATAACACTGATGCACAATTTAAACCACTGTTTCACATCAGCAACAACTATTGTTCACAGCAGACGTGGAGTGTGGTGCCCCCTGCTGAGGCGATGTAGAATACTTTAGATTTAAAGAAATGTACAACTTTTAATGAATAAATGACCTTCTGATTGAGAACAATAAGCACATAGACTGTCACACACTCAGGTTTTGTTTCGACTGTTCCGACTTATAAATGACATATTGAGTCCTTGAAATAGTAAGAATAGAAACACATAATGAAAGAAAGACTTACTGGTGATCCTTCTTGATGTGGCAGACATAGTGGCCGCACATTGTGCTCGTCCCCATGTGACTGATGAACGCAAACAGCTCGTACTCTGGGGAAAGGAGAGAAGCCATTAGATCAATCGCAGTTACACCATGTACACAAGACATATTTTTAAATATGAAATTAAATAATAGCAGATGACAGAACACAGGTCTTTAAATATAGGCTGCTGTCTAAGCTTAAGAAGCGTGGTTGCTAACTAAGTGAGACTACCAAACGTCATCACGCTGAACATTAGCCGCCTTTAGCTTAGCGGTGGTGACGTGAAGTCAGGTGACTGTGATGTAGTTTGTTTGTAGCTTAGCTTTTGACTTCTGGCGAGAGCATCAATGCTTCAGAAATGTGGGGGAATGAATATGTGAAGATTATCCGGCTGAACTAAACAAATAAGTATCATAAGTGTGTGTTCGCTACAGAGCTTTTTTTCTGCCATATCTGAAAGTTAAATGGAAAAATTCCGTTGCTGCTTTTTGTGAAAGTGGGCCCTTGTGATGCTGAAATATTGTCCTAGACCGGCTTTGACCCAGTTTATCAGTCTGTACGGCCCTCACTGAGCTCAGGCACCTGCTGCTGCTGGGATCTCAGTGTTTTGTCTCCCTGGTCCTGCCTGTTGGCGTCAGCTGATAGAGGTGTTATAGTGCGTTGCCTGTTTTATCTTGTTCGGCACAATGTTGACTATTCTCTCAGAGTGAACTAGCTAAATACATGGGTCTGGGGTAGAGATCTACAGAATTGGTTTTGGCAACCGCTGTGTCAACTCGTGGCTCACGACATGTCTTGTGAATTAATTCAACGTAATGCCTCCTCTGATGGGACTCACTTCCTGGTCCGTCTTTGACCCGGGGGCCAGGCGGGGGGGGCTCCCTGCCGCCCTCGCTCTCTGCCGCTGAGCGACCGCCTTCAGACACGTCCATCGACTCCAGGTCGTCCAGGTGGGAGAAGATCCAGTCCACCGCCCGGTCCAGGACATTACTCTGTCAAACAAGAGGAGACGACGTCATCAAGAATGTCAATAACTTCAGCTTTTGGAGAAAGTGTAGATTTTACCGAACAAGTTAGAGGAGCCACGAGAGCTGATGCCGTTTCTTCACAGGCGGACAATAAGATTACAAAAACACTGCGGTTACATCAGATGGATGACACTCATTACCTACACGGCATTATGTGGTAGCTGCTAGGCCTGAATAATTTAAATAAATACAATTTGAATTAAGTTCATTCTGACTTATATTGCAATTACAATATAATTTGGGACATCAGGGCGAATTATAGCTTTTACATCATTATCCTTTTTCATTGTACTTAGTATAACATGATCATGGTGTGCTTTTTGATGTGTATGTCCCAAACAATTATGTTTTATAAAGTTTGTAAATTATAATGTCTTATCTGCTACATCATAATATTTAATTTGAAACTGTATTACAAGCTTTTCGCCTTCAACAAATGGAGAGATTGTACACATGTTAAACCCTTGTAGCTGCATTTTATTTTCAATGAGTTGATAATTTAATAACGCATTTAAAATGCTATTAGAGTCGACTTCTATCAAGGAGCCACATGTTGGATAATCTCATAATGATACAACTAGAATACTGAAAATGTAATAGCTCGGCTCCGCCTCAACATGACACAGGTACTGAGGCTAAATATGGCAACAAATACGTTCATCTAATCTCAGTCATTTAAAATGAGGGTCACACAAACCGCCATCGGCTGCTTTTTGTCCTCCTAATATGTAATGGCGTGATAATGACAAAGTGGGAAAACATTTTGAAATCTAGATCTCAACCTAACCCTAATTATCCTTATAAAAACGTCTTTAGTTGCTTCAGTTAGAGCCCAAAGCCAATTACTAGTTATTATCCGTGTTTTTTCATTCCTCTGCAGGGTGATGTCCTGTGACACATTGCACTCGGATCTTTCTTAAATAATTTCTAACAGTGTAATTTGCAGAAACATGAAGACCTACGGTAGCAAATGTAATGTCTTTGTCATTACCACATACCAGTAGTTATTGGAGTTACATCCTGAAGGCATATAGGCCAACAACTAGTTTGAGTCTTTAAGAACGACCAAACTAGGCGTGTCAGATCTTTTAAAAATAATTTCTGACCGTTTCATTTGTGCAAATATGAAGACCTGTGGTAGCTAATGTAGATTTCTTTATCACAACCACATACTGGTGCTTCGGAGACATCTTAGTCCAGGGGGGTCAAACTCAATTTCATCACGGGCCACATCAGCATTATGGTTGCACTCAAAAGGGCCGGTTGTAACTTTAAGACTATATGAAAATACATATATAAATACGTATGGTAAATGGACTATACTTATATAGCGCTTTATCCAGTCTTTAAGACCCCTCAAAGCGCTTTACATACTACATGTCGTTCACCCAGTCATACAGAGCAGTGTATCTTACTCTAGGAACTAACACGCACACACCGTTGGCCATGCCATCGGGAGCAACTCAGGGTTAAGTATCTTGCCCAAGGATAAGGTTTACTGCACGGGCTGGGATCGAACCCACAACCTTCTGGGGGAAAGACGACCGCACTCCCTCGCAGCCACAGTCGCCCTATAAGTATGTATTATATGACATTATTGCCCCTGCATTGGATTATTATGGGATAGGGTAATAAGTTCATAATTAACTACGTCAGAAAGCAGAAGTCTGGGGCAAATCATTGGAAGTCTCTTCAGCTGTGAGAGAGAGAGAGTGTGTGTGTTGCATGTAGCAGCATGTGAGAGTGTGTTGCGTGTGTGTGTGTGTGTGTGTGTGTGTGTGTGTGTGTGTGTGTGTGTGTGTGTGTGTGTGTGTGTGTGTGCCATGCATGTAGCAGCTGCGTGTGTAAACTGCCCCGCCCCCTCGCACACAGACGGGGGAGAGAGAGATCTCGTCTGGATTGGAAAGATCAAAAATATCATAGACCATTTTTTTTGTCTTTTTGCGTATTAGAAACGGAGTTGGCGACACTAAAACTGCAATATAAAGTTTGTGTAGCAATAATATATATTACATTTCTTTTTTTTTAAATGTCTCCAGTACCGATAAAAAGACCGATAATCTCGGAGCTTAACGGTACCACGGTCTTTAATAATTCAGCCCCGGGGCCCCTTTAATACCGGGGGCCCGGTACCCATCCCTAAAGATGAGCGTCTGAATTTTACTGTATTTGTATTTTCTCAGTTTTGCTTTTATTTCAAATGTTTTTTTTAATGGTTTCATTTTAACCTATTTTAATTTCTTGTCAGCTTTAATTCAAGGGATTTTCATTAGGATCACGGTAGATGTTTACTTTGGGCTATTTATTGCATTTTTTACTTTATTATTTGCCCCGTTTGTTTGTTTGTTTGTTCACCGTGTAAAATAAAGTGTATGATTCTCACCGTGGCTCTGAGTGCTTTGGTGGCCTGTTCCCGGCTGAAGCCCATGGACACGATGGTGGCCAGGTGTTCCTCAGAGAGGCTCTCAGTGGGCGTGGTGCCGGAGCTGCAGCCCGGCATCACCAGGGGGGAGGCGAAGTCTGCAGCCAATCAGAGAGAGGACAACATGAGTGAGAGTAAAACAGCAATCTTTCCCACTTCTCACCAAGCCCCCAGGAAGTGCGCCGGAATCTGAGGAAAATATTCGTTGTGGCCAAACGGCGGTACTACACTTCCGTCCGTATCAGTCGCTGGGCCCGGAAAGACTTTTTCCCATTGACTAACATTGGGAAAGAGACGTCTGTAAATCGTTGGATAATTTTTTTAAACTAAATAAACTACCCAGTATGAACACTTGTATAGCCCTTATTAAAAACATTCGGTCCTCAAGTTGTAAAATGTGCTAACAACGTTATTCTGAGAGTTATTTATGAACGTGCATCTAACCCACGGGACCGCGCCGCCCGGCACGTTCATGTGACGTGTTCAGTACTACATGAGTTTGACCTTTACCCATGGATGCACAATAAGAACGGATTATATGAATACTTTCGTGACGTTTCGCTCTCTCAAAAGTTGGGCCATTTTGTCTTCATGGCCAATGAGCAGCACTCATAGGAAAGAACGAGACCGCGCCTCCCACGCTGTATCCAGTTCTTATTATACACCCACACACAATATATTGTTTGCTTGTTTCGGTACATTAGTCGATGATGGAGACAGTTACGTCATATAAAATAAACAACTTTCTCTGCAGTGCAGCGGTCAAAATGGCTTCACAACCAAAATGAACGCAGAGTATCGTCAGCAGGACTCTTTTGTACCAGCTGAGGCAATCACAGCGTCAATCAATACTTTACGCATGATTAAACGATTAAATAATCAAAATAGTAAATCAATATTGTGGCTCGTAAAGAGAGTGAGAGGAGCGATCAGATTGATGGATGACTTCTTTTCATGCGAGTTCTAATAATAATAATATATACATTTTATATAGCGCTTTTCTGAACTCAAAGACGCTTTAGTTCTCTCTGCACACCTGCGTCATCCATGTGGCCCATGATCCAGTTCATGGCAGCATCGATCCCAGTGTTCCCAGTGTAGTACACCGCCTTCCTGCACGCCTCCAGGGGGAATCCCATCTCACAAAGCTGGGACACAGTGGAGTCGTCGAGCACTGGAGCTGGATGTGTGGAGAGGGAAAAGTTAAATGACTTTTTGTAGAAACACCGATGTGAAATCATTGTTGTTCTGTGTTTCCTTAATAAATGGCAATAGACAACTTTCCTACTCATTGTTTCACAAAAACGACTTGATCGCTTTTTGATTTCCTCAAAGGCTACTAATGGCGACCAATTAAAAGCCTTATTCAGACCGTCAGGAAAAAGCAATGAAGTGTATTATATTGTAATTAATTCCCATTCATTTCCACAGCTCTTTTACTAAGTGGACTCCCTCTTCTCGTGTGCTGCAACTACTTCGCTTAATTCAAATATAGTTCGATGGCAACATTCGGAGTAGAGCTAGTCTCATTGGAATAGATATTGCAACACTGCACAGTTTTTGCAGTAATGTGAGCGTTCATTTCCCTTTGAGATGAAATTGCTTAGTAAAGGTGAGGCTTACAGGGAAGCGATCTAAGCGCAGATGGTGCCATGATTTTATAACCATGCAGCGTTTCCACCAGGGGGGCGTCTTGCCGTCATTTGACCAAACAAATAAATTATTCGAGAGAAGATCGAGAGTTTTTATAGCTTGAAATGACGAAAAGGAAAAAGGACATCCCTCTGCTGGAGAGGCAAAGGAGTCTGCTGGGATTCTTTTCGCCGCCAGCAAAGCGTGTTCCTGTGACGGGAAGTGTACTGCCGGCGAGCCTTGACGGGGGGCGCTGGTGGAGCACGCGCGTGAACTGCGAGCGCCGGAGCCTCGCAGCGGCGAAACTGAGGCTCCATGGTAAACTGTGGTAACGTGAAGAGCCGTTTGGGAGCCGAAAGAGCCGGCTCTTCTTAGTGAGCCGAGCCAAATGATTCAGCTCACTAAAAAGAGCCGGAATCCCCATCACTAATACGCAAAGAGATAGAATCTATAAGGGACGGCTCAATTCAAAATTCAAGTCACGTGACACGACGTCTCACCCCCACCCCCCCGCTCTCGGGGTGGACGCCCTCTCAGCCCTGGTCTGGCGGAAACACTGGCAGTCAACATTTACTATATAATGATACAATAAAGCAAAACAACTTGTCTATTGCCACGTTAAAAAAAACGTTTCAAATGAGATGCTGACAAAAGGCGAAATAATGAAATAATAAACAGAAAAATCAACTCATGTTCAACAAAATATAAATGAATGACTTTAAATCACTTGACATGATGTGAAAATGAATGAATAGTTAGAAACCATGGCAACAGAAGGACGTGAGGAAACAGAAAAGGCAGAAACGAGGGAGGACAAATGAGAGATGAGGGGGGGGGGGGAGAAGAGCCGAAAACGCCAGACAGACTAACACAGCAGTGGGGAGTAGAGAGAGTCGTCTTCCTCGTTGCCATGGAAACCCAGGATACCTTTAACCTCCACGTCTGGGGTCATGAGAGGGGGCGGGGCCACCTCTGGAAGAAGCTCCTCCCCCGGCTGCTGACCGGTGGCTCGCAGCGCGCTCAGGTCCAGAGTGTCGGGAACGTCGATGCTCACGTCTGTAGAGAAAGAAAAACAACTCATCATTCACTTTAGAGCAAATGCTTGGTTAACACACTTTAATATTATAATGATGTTATCCAACTGGGTGAGAAATGTTCAAATGTAATCAAATGTCCTCTGAGATGCTGTTACTTGTTACTGTTCGCCCATAGCAGGGATCTAGGGGAAATCATTCGGAATCTAATCAACATTTAAATACAACTTTTACATTTTTTGAATGTCTCATAATTAGGTATTTCTGCACATTTGCAGGTAAAGATTAGGCGGCACTAATGTCATTAATATTATACCAGAATTAGATTAGTGTGTTGGCTGCATAGGATTGTTTCTGCCTCATGAGATCAAACATTTCAACATGTTTCTGTGTTGTTTAGAGCAGGGATGGACAAATGGCGGACAGATTTTTATTTGTTTTACTTGTAGTACTAATACTACGTGATTTTGTTCGGCAGCCAAATACCGTAAAATAACGCGGGTTTGTCTCCCGGGGAAAACCCTCAGGAAAAACACAGGCTGTTGTTATGCCTGCTGTGACGTCAAGTTACTCCGTTCTCCGCTTGTAATTATGCCGTTTCAAGCTTCAAAGTTATATTTATCATCTGAATTTCCCGAAACAAGTTTAATATTCTGAAAGCCAAGACTTTGTTTATTTGAAATCAGATGAAAACAAACTGTCACGGACCCTGCCGTGTTATCTATGATTACTATACTCTTACATTCATAATGTCAGCGGAGGGAGGGGGAGCGGCGCTGCGGAACAGCAGGGTGCGAGTGAGAGCCGTCTTCTTCCCTTTACAAGCTTCAAACATGTATTTATCGTGTGATGTTGGCAATAAAAGTTTCATATTCTAAAAGCCAAGACTTTGTTTATTTAACATTTTAAAAAACACCCGAACCCCGAAAAACTCTATTTTTTTTCTCTCACAAATCCACATTTATTTTTTAAATGAGCCGCTGCGACTTCCGACTGATTTCGATAGAGCGGGTCACATATGAGCACAGCCCTCTGTGGATGTCAGCATGAGCAAGAGAAAGGTGTCTGAGGAAAGTCCCCAAAAAGTGGGAGAAAGAATATCTTTTCACTGAATTCAGGGGTAAGCCACAACGTTGAGTATGTATGCAGACCGTTGCTGTCATGAAAGTAAGGGACTTGAGCCGCCACTACTACTCATTTGTGTGTGTGTGTGTGTGTGTGTGTGTGTGTGTGTGTGTGTGTGTGTGTGTGTGTGTGTGTGTGTGTGTGTGTGTGTGTGTGTGTGTATGTGTGTGTGTGTGTGTGTGTTCCAAGTGAATCTGCGGCCCCCTGGTGGCCAGTACATAAATGATGTGGCCCCCACCACCATCCAAGTTGCCCATCCCTGATTTAGAGCAGTGTTTCTCAAACTTTTTCATACCAAGGACCACTTAACCAATAAAAAACACTCGCGGACCACCTAACTCCACAAATATCCAAAAACACATCGTTTTTTACAAATCGCCTGAAAATGGTCCAAACAAGTGGCCACATGTGAGATGAAGGTGTTTATCTGGGCTATATCATGCAATCTAAGTGAAACTTAAGCTCGCTCCATTGCGGAGATATTCCCGCGAGAGTGCGGAAAACTTAAATGTATTTATTTATTTCAAATGTGAAATGTTACCAATATACTCACGGACCACTAGGGGGAGCTCACGGACCACCAGTGAGAGAAGCACTGATTTAGAGTTATGTTTAAGATTGAAACCTTTAACTGGTGTAGATAATCAGCTATTGTGCTTTTATTTATACTTATGGCAGGTTTGTTTATTATTTTGGCCATGGGCAACAATCCGCCTCTACAGCCGTCAAAAATAATATTGAAAAAAAGACAGATTACACCTCATATTGTTCATATAGTGTTTTGTTACACCCTTCACCCCTCTGTCCAACTTTGGGTTGTAACAAATGCAGGAGATAAACAATCGCACTGCCTTTAATTTTCCACAAGACGGAAACACAGTTGATCTCTGCTCCACCACACTACATAAAAGCACTTTTCTTTAATTGAGCAAAAGCTGTCGGTTGCCATCAATGGCTTGCCAAAACTCTAAGATTTAACTTGTATGTGTGCAATAGAGTTCTCTGGAAATGAACCTATTTGCTGTGTGCCAGTGTAGTAGGAACAGGAAGTAATCAGAATCTGTTAGGTATTTATGTAAAAGTCTATAAACACACACACAAGCTCATGAGAGGCAAAGGACACCAGTCGATCAGAAACAGAAAGTATTTTGCCACGCTATGAAACACAACTGTATAAATAACAGTGAGCCTGTGCAACATTATTGCTGCATGAGTAACAGGAGCTTCAAACAAGTCCCTTCAGACAATATCATCTGCTAATGTGCGATAAGTGGATTATTCAGGATCTTCTGTGGAGAGAAAGAAAAACACTAATCGCTTTAACACAATCCTATAATAATAATAATATCTTTGCTCACCCAGTTTCTTGGGCACCCAGTCCAGGCCGAAGGTGAACTTCTTAATCTGGATGACCAGGTGATCGGGGAAAGAGGCGAAGCGGGTCGTTCTGACAAATGAGACGAAAGATGGCGTTAATCGAGGCATCTTAAAAAGGTCACCTAGTATGCTCTTCTTCATGTCTCTTCTACATCAACATGTGTCCCCTCTTCTCCATGTCTCTTCTACATCAACATGTGTCCCCTCTTCTTCATGTCTCTTCTACATCAACATGTGTCCCCTCTTCTTCATGTCTCTTCTACATCAACATGTGTCCCCTCTTCTCCATGTCTCTTCTACATCAACATGTGTCCCCTTTGTGGAAAGAGACTCTGAAAGTCTCAGGAACAAAGATTCTCTCTCTTTTTGATCCATTTCTATAAAAACCTGTCTGAAAATGAGCTGATCAGATTTTGGCCACTTTGTGATGTCATAACGATGTTTGTCTTGTGTAACCATTAGCCAATCAGCAACCAAGGTAACCCCCCCCCCCCCCCCTTATCACCTGAATCTCCTCCTAGAGCACCATTGTGTTCTTTTTAACCAAATGTCTCTCAGAGGGGCGTGGGGAGGGGCTCCTTATTTTCATCTGAAGTAACAGACAGAGAATCAGCACTTTGGAAACAGGGCTGAAACAGAGGGGATTATGGGTAATCCTGCTATGATCTGTTTGGTGTTTCAGCCAATCAGAGACAGGTTCTGGATATATCTGAGCCCTATAATATATTGATGAAAATTAGCATAATAGGGGACCTTTAAGATCTAACATCCCTTTCAGTGTGTGTGTGTGTGTGTGTGTGTGTGTGTGTGTGTGTGTGTGTGTGTGTGTGTGTGTGTGAGTGTGTGTGTGTGTGTGTGTGTGTGTGTGTGTGTGTGTGTGTGTGTGTGTGTGTGTGTGTGTGTGTGTGTGTGTGTGTGTGTGTGTGTGTGTGTGTATTCATACTTGGTGGCAGTAGTCTTGGACTGCACGGCTGAGCTCCAGAAGTCTGTGAGCACCTCGGGTTCATTCAGCGCCGCCATGCAGGCTGTGAAGGGGATTTGAGCTCGCACTGTGGGGGCAGAGCTGTCCCCCTCCTCACGCCGGCGCTCTGCCTCCTGAAGCTCTTCTGTTGGACAAATATGCACAAGGTTGAGAGAAAAATCACAGTTACACTAAAAATGCAACTGGGAGAAATAAAGTTGACAGATGTCCTGTGGGTATTGTCCACAGTACATGACCATTGCATGTATGATATGTGTAATGTGTATTTGTAAAGCGCTTTGAGCATCTGGAAAAGCGCTATAATAAATGTAAGGAATTAAGGAATTATTCATTATTAATTATACCTCAAGAAATGAATGGCAATGATAACTTTGGAGTATGTTTTGTCATAAATATTCAATGCTGAGCTATCTCTGGTTTGAGATGCCAAGAGACAAAAGTAATACAATAGGGGATTTTTTTTTACATGAGGGTTAGAGTGATGTTGGAAAAACAAGCTTTTTTTCCAGCAGTGTATTCCAATACATGAGAGTAACACCTACGTCACTTCCGGGCAAAAAGTACGGCCCGTCCACTTTGGGGGGAAACCAAAGCTGTCATTTGAACGGCGATCGAGCCTGAAGCCACAGAGCTCTTCTGTTACTGTCCTTTCTTCTTAGAGGAAGTACAGAAACACTGAACTCTGGATTTGTTTTCATGTTTGAGGTGCAATAAACGACAGAGCAGCTTGTTGGCATGATACAACTATTATTTTCCGCCTGTTGTTTTCCCCCAAAAGTGGGCGGGGCTGTAATTTTCACCCGGAAGTGACGTAGGTGTTACTCTCATCTATTGTGAAAAACATTAACTCTAGCCGATGGACATGGTTTCCCCTCACCTGTGTTGGTGGCCTGGTCCATCTGCACTGGCAGTTGCACCATGTAATCCACCCTCTGTGTGTACTTGGCTTTCTGCGACTGCTGACACACAATCCTCTCCTCCACCAGGAACCTGAAGGCTTCAGACGGGTTGGACCCAGTGCGACAGTTCCTCTGTGGGGGAAAAGAAATGCTAATGTCAGACAGAGAACAGCTGGTGACCATAAAAAAACGAGAAGCAGAGTGAGAATGTGTTACTTTACCTCCACCATGTTTATGAAGTGCAATAAAAACTCCTGAGCATCCTGCTGCCGGTTTGTGGAGAACTCTGGGTGGCCTCGCCCAACGAGTGCTTTGAACATTCGAGGTGCTATGCCGATTTGGTCTCCCTGCGAACACAAATTAAACAGTTAGATGTGTCAAGGGGGAGGGCTTATACACCATGTAGACCAGGGGGGTCAAACTCAATTTCATCACGGGCCACATTAGCATTATGGTTGCACTCAAAGGGCTGGTTGTAACTTTAAGACTATATAAAAATACATATATACATATTTCATATAATAATGTATTATATTATATTATTGCCTCTGCATTGGATTATTATGGGATAGGGTTATAACTTCATAATTAACTACGGCTGAAAGCAGAAGTCTAGGGCAAATAATGACAAGTCTATTCAGTGAGAATGTCACAAAATTATTTTAAAAAAAAGCCATATTCTGGAAACAAAGTAAAAAAAAAGAAGTGACATTCTGAAAAAAAAGTCAAATTCTGAGAAAAATGCTAATTCTAAAATAAAAAGGATATTTTGAAGAAAAAAAGTCAAATTCTGAGATAAAAGTCAAATTTGAGATGCATTGTGGGACATGTAGTTTATGGGCAATGCTTCTGTAAATCGCCATGTAACCGTATAATAAACATATTATATTCTTTAAAAGCTCTTGTGGGGCCTGATCTAGACCAAAGTATTGGGACGCTCCCCTTAATCATTGAATTCAGGTGTGTCATTCAGTCCCATTGCCACAGGTGTGGCTCCTAGCCATGCAGTCTGCCTTTACAAACATTTTCCAAAGAATGGGTCGTTCTAAAGAGCTCAGTGAATTTGTACGTGCTACTGTAATAGGATGCCACCGTTTCAACAAGTCAGTTCGTGACATCTCTTCTCTCCAACTTCATATTAATGCCTAAGAATTTGGATGTCATGAAAGCTAGGTGTAATGTGTAGGTGGCACAATACTTTTGACTATATAGTGCAGGGGTCACCAACCTTTTTTAGGGTGAGGGCTACTTTCAAAAAATAAAACAAATCGGGGGCTACTTTTACTCCTCTTTTTTTGTTTTTTGCAGTGTATATTTAGCACATTTTAACTTTTCAATAATCCTGCAATCCTGGTCCCGCAAATCAAGCAAGAACGTGATTGGTCGATATTCATTGTGGGGGTGGGGGGAGGAGGGGTGTTAGATAGATATAGAGTTGTAGTAAGTAGATAGAGTTCGCTATGATTTAGGTTTTGTTTATGCATAGGGTAGATTCCTTTAATTACATTTCCTTTTTTGGTTTGTGTATTTTATACATTTTGGATTTGCTTTGCGAGCTATTTTTAGAACATGCCCCGCGGGCGACTCACGACTAAGTGCCCGCGGGCACCGTGTTGGCTACCCCTGATATAGTGTATCTAAGACAAAGCTAAGAAGTGTGAATCAGCTGTTTCTTCCTACCCTGGGTTCAGATGCACCAGTGTCATCTGCAGGGTCTGGTGCTGGTTTGGAATAGTCTCCTGACAACAGACCGTAGCCGAGCTTGGCTCTGTGGAAAAGAAAACAAAGCTGACAACACCGCACATCCAACCACACACAGGAGGAGGATTTGGATAAAGGCCTACATGTATTTTTGGCTTTCAAATAGCTTGTTGGAATGACTAATCAGGAAGGAGATCTCTGTTGGGTGTGGACGTTTTTGGACAGCAACAAAACAAGAGATTGTTTGGCCAAAGAAAATAATTAAATCTGACATATTTCTGTTTCAAAACACGCGATTATTTTGTATAATATAGTCTTATCATCTTATATCTGACAGTTGTGCCACGTTAAAACATAAGTCAAGTTGTTGTTTAGGACACACATGAGCAACACCAAATTAAGGATTCACTTCTGTTTCCACAAAAAGAGACATAATGCTAAAATGACACGTGTCAGTATAAGTGTGACTAAACCCTTCTGATAGCAAAAGAAGAGAGGGAGACGCATTTAAATATGGAGCTGCCTGGAAAGGAATCTGTCATCAGCTGTGTGTCTGACAACTGGCCCACTTTGAGTGTGTTTCAGTGGATGGCTCCTTTCATCGACCGTTACTAAGATGGAAGCTTTTTCCAAATATAACGGGGGAAGGGCACGATGAGTGTTTGATTGCATGTGCATAGAAATTGTTTTAAGTGAGAAGAGATTTGAAAAAGAACGCACTTTGGAATTTGTAATTTTTTATCAAACGGGGTTCTTTTCTTTTTGCACAAACCACTGAAGCGGGCTTTCAGGCATCCATCAGTAACACAAGAGCTAGTTATAAAAGAGGCAGACACTCACACTTGGGTTTTGAAGTCCTGGGTGGGGTCGCTTGGGGCTTCATCAATGATCTTGTCGATGTTGGACACATACCTGGAAGACGTAAGTTGAAGGATATGAAATAAATCTTTGCATTCAGTATTTTACACGTATATCTGGACAGTGTTGTTAGAGGAATATTCAATCAATCAGGAATAATTATTACAACTCTATTGCTGTAATAGCCAGCTTTAACCATAGTTTTTCATTGAAATTTGCCAAAATAATTCCATTGTCTTTTATGAGAGAGCTGTTTTCAGCCTAACAGCTGGGAGTAACAGGAGGACGGGGGCTTTGTGTAAAAGAGGGTGCTCACTTTTGCTGGAAGTCTGGCACGGTGAAGAGCACTTGCATGACAGAGTTGAGGTAGCAGCTGTTGCCCAGATTCTTCATGCCAGTCACACCGGGGCCAAACAGGGGCCGCAGGGTGGTCCCCGACTCCTGGATCACCTCCCACTCCCCAACGCGCTGGTTCACAGCGATCTCCAGCTCTGTCATCGTCCGCTCAGTCTGAGGGCAGAGGAGTCAGCGGGATTACAGGATGAAGGATGAAGGGGACAAGCAGGGCTCATTTTTGTTAATGGAGAGTATGACTAAATACGTCGAGATGAGGATAAGACAGAACCAGTGTCATTAAATACTTACAGGGATCTTATTAAAATACAATATTGTTGACAAAAAAGGACTAGACTAAAATGTAGTTTAAAGGGGCCCTATTATGCTACTATATTGGTTCATATGTATGTACTTAGTGTCTCTAGTGGGACATGTCTCCATGCTTTAATGTTCAGAAAGCTCTTTATTTCTCTCATACTGCCTGTGCTGCAGCACCGCTTTTCACCCTCTGTCTGAAACCAGAGCCCAGTCGGCTCTGATTGGTTAGCTGGCCGGCTCTGTGTGATTGGTCAACCGCTTAGATATGTCCCGCCCCTTTGCCTAACATACAATGTGTTGGAGCACTAGCCAATAGAAGCGCGAGTGTTACGTAGTGGTGTCACTCTGTTACAGAAGTAAACAAAGGAGTCCAATCTAGGCGTTTTAGGCAGAGGGGGAGTGTGTGAAAAGCATATTTGGAAAAACACAATAGGGCCCATTTAAGAACTGCACATTCTAAAGGAGATTGAACTAATGATAAGGATGTTTTGACGGAACAAAGACTAAATAAAAAAGGCTTTTAAAATCAACACTGGGTACAGGCGATAATTGCTTTGCAGCATCCTCTAGGAAGGAAGACTCTACAAAACCCATCACCAAGTGCTGCCTGTTGTCTTATGCTCGATTGTAGCACAGCTCCTCCACCCCCTGTGTGTGCAACATCATTATGTGTGTGCAATACATTAGCAAGTCGTGAAACAACATTAAAGTACACAGTGAGAGGCACATTGCAGACAACTGTGTAATCTGCACTCCATCTCAAGAGAAGCAGGTGGCAAATAAATGTATAACAGCAGGGAAACAGAGAACACACAGGTGTGGATGAAAGTAGGCGGATATGATAATGGGGATGCGTTCAAAGTAGGGCTGTCAAGTTAACGCCACTCAATATTTTAACGCGCGATTAACGCATGTGTATTTGTCCTCGGCCCTCCCCGTAGTTTCAGAGCCCAAAGGCTTGATGTTGTTGTTGTTAGTTGGATGGTGGGGGATTCTAGCGAGAGATATGGATACAAAAATAGGTGTTTTAAACAGCAAGTCAAGCCCACAGCTGATGCTCCTGCTGCTCGCTTGCGGCAGACCACACTTGAAAGATTGCCGGGGAGACGCCTGGACAACAACAGCGATAGCTAAATGGGGGGCTACAGCTTAACATTGTGGAGGACGAGGGGCTGCGTTAGATAACTCGGATCGCATCCAACGTGTCGACTGCACATCACAGCGCATTATTTGACCCCTGATGGGAACTTCAGTCTCATGCTTTGACTGTTATGAAGACAGAGGAGCGGCATTTCACCGACAACTGTAAACAGGCTTGTCTGTTTGAGCAACTGGCTCAGTGCAGAGAAGTAGACAGGGTTGGGAGAGAGTGTGTAGAGAGAGAGAGAGAGAGAGTGAACGAGAGAGAGAGTGTAAGAGAGAGTGTGAGAGAGAGATAGAGTGAGCGAGAGAGTGAGCGAGAGAGAGAGTGTAAGAGAGAGAGAGAGAGAGAGTGTGAGAGAGAGAGAGTGTAAGAGAGAGAGAGAGAGAGAGAGAGAGAGAGAGAGAGAGAGAGAGAGAGAGAGAGAGAGAGAGAGAGAGGTTCCAGGTTGTTGTGTTGAGAATATTCAGGAGAATATTTGTCATTGTTCCAATGATAATAAACAAACATTTGCATAAAGCATATTTGTCCACTCAGATGTTGATAAGAGTATTAAAAACGTGAACAATATTCCTCTAAGGTACATTTAGAACACATAAAAAATGTGCGATTAATTTGCGATTAAATCGCGATTAACTATTTGAATCGACTGACAGCTCTAATTAAAAGTTAGAGAACACTTGTTATAGTCGACCAGTAACACAGCTATAATGATCTTTATAACGATCTCTCTTTACACGATGTCATGTAAACGTATAGATTGTGTCGGTCAACAGTGTGCTGGCATTCAAACATTAACACGGGAAATAATCAATCAAATAAATAAGTGGGCACAAATTCAATGACTTGATTTGTCTGTTGAACACGTTCGTGTGGCGTTAGAGTGATTGGCTCTCTAACGCTGTAGCTGAATGTTAACCCTTAGTAACACTGGGTAATCAATGTCTCCGCTATAGAGCCAGCCACAACTGTCTGGAAGTCCGCCAACAGAGAAGAAAAAAGATCAGATATATCTGAATTTCAATCGTTAAACAGAGTGTTTCAGCGATACTTGTTTTTACAAGAACTTGTAGCAACTTGTTGCGTTGAATAAAGCAAACCAGTATCAATGAGAGAAAAACAGAATAGAAAAGAAACAAGTCTGCTCCCAATAGGAACTTCAGAAACACAGAACATACCTTCTCCATGGTCATCATGTTGATGCCAAAGTGAGCCAGGTGCTCCGGGAGCTTGGAATCCAGAACCATGTCATCCTCATCGTAGGAGTACACATCTGGACATGCAAAAACAGAAGAGACAATGAGGGCAATGAAGGCCAAAGCTCAGGGTTCATACACTTTTTCACCAATGACTTCTCCATGATCTTTACCTAATTTTCCATGACCGAAAAAGATTACTCTTTCTCAGCGGTACCACTGAAAATGGTTTATTTTAAAATGGAACAGGAAAATAAGGTCTGCATATGAAACATGTAGTGCCTATCTAAAACAAATCAAATAGTAGGCTTACTAGCTTCTACACACTAAAGCAACTGTAGTCAAGGATGCAAACTCATCAGAAAAAGGTGACAAGGATCCGAGCCCCCCGACCCCACGGAATATCGGCTTTAAAATGAGGAACAGAGGATTTTAGCAGTCAGAACGACTAAAGCAGCAGTTAATAACAGAAACACCAAAGAGTCACATCTAATAGAAATATATAAAAGCATTTATTTTAATTGTGCAGCAGTCAGTTTATAATTTTGGCAGCACTGTTGAGCATTTTGAAAATCTATTTTTATGCCTCTGTGCAAGGCTTAGTCTTTCTATCTTTATAGCCACTGGTGTAAAGTAACTAAGTTCATAAACTCAAGTACTACTTGGGTACAATTTTGACATACTTTTGACTTTACCTAAGTATTTCAATGTTTTGCTACTTTGTTATTTTACTCCTCTACAGTTCAGAGGTAAATGGTATTTAATACCTTTAGTTACTTTCCAGATGTGGATGAATGATGTGAAATATAATCAAGTGTTAAATCAGACTTTAGTTCCACCTGGAGTAAATCCACAAGCTACCCTGCAGTATACAAAGTCATTCAAACTAGCTGTACCTTTACCAGCTTTGAGAACACTTTCATGATCAATCTTTATAAAACATATCAGATATATTATCCTGAAATGGACCAATCTGCACAACGACTACTTTTACTGTCGCTACTTTCACTATAATTTGATGCTAATACTTGTACTTTTACTTGAGTAACATTTTGAATGCAGGACTTTTACTGTAACAGAGTATTCCTACACTCTGGTACTTCTACTTTTACTCAAGTACAATATCTGTGTACTTCTACTTTTACTCCAGTACAATATCTGAGTACTTCTACTTTTACTCAAGTACAATCTCTGAGTACTTCTACTTTTACTAAAGTACAAGATCTGTGTACTTCTACTTTTACTCCAGTACGATATCTGAGTACTTACTTTTTCTCTAGTAGGCCGACAATATCTGAGTACTTCTACTTTTTCTCTAGTACAAGATCTATACTTATACAACCTCTGTTTATAGCCTATGAAAAAAACTATTAGAAAACGAAGGCTAAAGCTAACGTTAGCAGATAGTGACAATGCTAGTTAGTTAGCTCAACCATTCCTATTATTATTATTATTATATATATTATATTATTATTATTATTATACGATAATATTGCGACAGAAAAACGTTTCAGTTTACATCACGCTCTGCCGCTCCGACAGGGAGCTGTGCTCTGAACACCTGAAAGGCCCGTTCTAACAGCTGTTCACCAGCGGTCCAGTCTGTGCCACAGTGACACCGGACCGCACAGTTAACGAACGCACCCGTAGGTAATGTAGCTGCTGTATTTAAAGACCCTCATTCTCACTCAGCAGTAGAGTTCAGCCGACAGGCAGGAAGCACACAGCTCGCGCTTCATATATTAAAACATAACACCATGCGCGTCATGATGGCACATAACAGCTCGCGACCGCAGATTATTTCGGCGATTAGATAAAATGTAAATTATATTTGACGAAACTTTAGTTAGATTTCCATGACTTTTCCAAAACTTTGGGAAAAATATTGTTTTCCATAACTTTTCCAGGGCCTGGAATTTGCATTTTGAATTTCCATGACTTTTCCAGGTTTTCAATGACGGTACGAACCCTGAAAGCTTGAGACAAGTGGACACATTGTAGATAGTCTGTTACATTTTAACACTAAATATCTGTAATATGATGCCCTTGATATCAAACCAATGTCCCATTGTATTATCCCTTTATAGCTTTTAGAAATATTTAGAATATATTTTTGAGTTTTTTTGATGAAATGTGAGAAAACCGTATCAGACGCCGTGCTATCTTAGTCAGCTGGAGGAGCATGTCGGTGTCTGAGTTTTAATATATTGATTTAATGGCTAGCAGGGGAATGAGAGAAAGTAAACCCAATCGAACTGTGGTTTATAAGACATGATCAGACAGTGTAGTTTGCAATAGTAATGAAGAGTCAAGCCCACACCAGCATATAAATGGGCAGGTTTTAGCTGAGCAGCTAATTAGCATGCTTAATGATGTAAAAAGTACCCTTTTCCATGGTGAATATTTTTGATTGTGCAGGACAACAAGTATTCATGTTGTTTGTTATTTTAAAATAAACTTTTGCAATTAAGCTAATTTTGGGTTTCTGGATTAAGCATTTTTTGGCAGCCTGCTGTCATCAAAAAAAAAGTTTGATTGCATGTATGTAATCATATTCAACATAGTATATAAAAGAAAGCTGTTGAATTTTACTTGAAATGTCTCCGATTTTACCACAAAAAATAAGGAATTGAGATATCTGCTTACCTCCTCCATCGGGAGTGATGGTGCCAAGTTTGACGGCAATAGGGAATCCAGTCTGCTGGAAGTGGAGGAGGGCGTGGTTGTTGCCCCCGGAGCCATCAAAATACCTTCGGCCACACATCATTTTGCCGTCCGTCAGGTTCATCCAAATGTTCTCCTGGAGGTCACACACCTCACACCGCCAGCCACTAGGATGTTCAAGACACAGGTCATAAAAATGTCTTGCACTGCTTTAAAAATCTTGCAGGCTTCGGCTTATAAAACTATCTCTATTCTAAATATTATGACGCAGTAATGGACTAATGCAATAACGGATGCTGAATGCAATAGCATCATTGCCATTTTTTGCACATTCTTCCATCAATTTACAGCAGAGAAATAAGAGAAACATTTGTAGGCACTTAGTTATGAGGAACTGTATGGTAGGTGTTTTGAAGAGACAGCTCTAACGCCTCACCTGGGTGGGATCTTGACTCCGTTGTCAAGCTGTTTCAGTTCGGGGGCGTGCCTTGACTCCTGTCTCAACTCTCCATCCCACTGCTGAACTTGTAAGGCATGAGACACTGAGTCGGCTGACATGATCCCCGCCATTGACAGGGACACCTTGAGGGATGGTAGTCAAAAGAAAGACATTAGACCTGACTAATAGCTTGTAATAAAACTTCCAAACTACTTGATCACTGATGGTTTGAAGCACCAGGATGGTTAAGGCAGGAAGGAAGAGTAGTGTGTCTCGAAATTGCACACCTCCTGGCTACATAGCCTCCTACTGGAGACTACAAGTCAAGCAGGAACAGATGCAGTTCTTCCTTGCATCAAACTACTCCACTGTCACACAGCATGACTGCGCTGGATGCAGACACATCTTGCAGCTGCAAACTCAGCTTTCTATGTCAATATAGCATGACTCTTTTCTTTGCTTCAATCAATTACATTTACTATCAACACCAATTGGAATTGGATATATACAAAAGTGGCGATTTTCCCCCCTAACTGAATGATAAATATTTATCTTGCCAGAAAAAGACAAAAGATATCTCACCCGCTCTCTCACAACGTCAGGCATGGTTGCAAGGTCGTCTGATGTCACTTCCTGTCTGTCAGGTAAAATGACCACCTTGTAGTCCTCCTCATACAGCTCCTGCTCCACATCAAACCCTCCTTCAATCCCTGGAAAGACAAAACAAGATGGTTACACAGCTCAGTCTCAAAAGAGGACATTTAATGTATGTGTTTATGTAAAAATGTTCTCATACACTAACCTATAGCCAGTCTGGTGGGCTTTTTCTTGGGCGGGTGTCCAGATCCAGAGTTACTGTCATCTTCCTTTTGTGGAAATGACAAAATGTATCAATGGTTGTAAGTTAAGTTCACTTGACGTGCTAAGAGATGGTGTGGATGGTGTCAAAAGTTTTACATTGAATTGACTGGTCTATTGATTGGTCTGGACAGGAAAATAAATTCACCTTAGCTTTGCGAGTCCGGGTGATGTGGAAGTAAGCCCTCTGGCCAGTCCGGGCATGGTGCCGTTCCACATACTGCCTCCCAAAGCCAAGGAAACTGTTCATGCACACATACAGGCCTCCTTCGCTTTCCTGCAAAAGAAAACAATGTTAAATGTCACAACCTGTCGTGATGTCTTCACATTGTGACACAACACTGGGAAGTTGAAGATGAAGGAATGTGGATGTCTTACCCATCTCACATCACTCACAAATTGATAGAAAACTAGCTATACATTGAGATTCAAGATTCAAAGGCGTAATTGCCATATGCACAGGAGCTGCAGCAATGCAACATCAATATTTATATATACAATATTTTTTATTTAAAAAAAGCTATTAAATAGTGCAAGAAGAAACCGAGTCAAAATAACATTTGGAAGGATTGTGTTTCAAGAGGAATGTTCAAGTAATGTAGAAAAAACAACAACTAGCCTATACACGTCAAATAAAATACAATGAGCTAAATGTTGCAGAGAATGTTGCATGTGGCCCAGTAAATGCAGAAGCCTACATGTAAATAGAAAAGGTTAACCAAAACAGAATGTAATATTAAAGTGGAATACATATTGGTTATTGTATTAATAAATAAAAGGTGTGAATTGAACCTGCACATTTTTGCAATTGAGCCCAACACGGGTTTAATGATATCAAATTCCAACTTAGGTTACAACTGTAACCTAAAAGGTGGAAATACTATATGCTATGAAAAGCTAAAAACATATTTACTATCTTGCTAAAGTTGTGACCACAAAGCGACTCAGTTAGCTTGATAGCTAGTTTGACAGCAGTTGCACTGACATAGCTAGCTAACTAGCTATAGCGCGATGTTTCCATTACAGTGCAGTATTAGCTTAGCTTGACGCTAGCATGCTAGTTGGTCTAAACAGGAACACATAGGAAGCCAGCGCGTTAAAGTAGGACAGCCCTGACACACCGTTGCATTAGCTAAACACAACAGGGAGTGAAGGGGAATGAGAAATGAAACAACACGGTTTATTAGTTGACGTTTTGATTCGTAAAAGGGGAAAATAGCTCACCGGAGAGGAAAATGACAAGGCGCATTCGTCTTTGTGGACACGGTCCCCGGGCTTCGGAACCCGAATTGTGGACAAAACCGACATCAAAACCTCTCCAACATCCGCCATGACAAGATAGCTAGTTCCGCCTTTCTAGTGGGAAACTTGTTCCTTTGAGTTTGGACCCCCAGCCTCTTGATTTCCCGGCTCGGATAGTGTATGCTGTCTAGCCCGTCTTGTGGTGTCTGTGTTTGGCTGAATGAATCATGAGATGCTGCCTTGTATTGAGGGAAGGCCGAAAGAACTCAGTTGCCCGCACACCATTACCGTAATGCTTAGCATATCGGCAACGTCGTGATTTTCTAATGCAGTACTCGCATCGCATCTAGAAAAGCAGAGTCGCTACGTCTGTGTATGAAGAATCAGTTCATTAATTGAATAGTAGTATATATTATGTTTGTCTTTTTTCATCTTGAAGAGCATCAATTGTCGCATGAGATGTAAATAAACTTTGTGTGACTCATATTTGTGTATTTACGGTAAAGTCCGTTGATGTCAACCAACTGCTTCCTCTCGCGGCCACAAAGACTAACTGCAACTTAACGTGCCTGAAAGTTAACGTAAAACCCCTTAAAGACATCGTTGGGCGTTACAATGACCTCAAAACAAGTAAAAACGTTACATTTAGTTTGAATTCAACACAATAATTGAACAGCAGGAGACGTTAACTTTGTATAGTAGTAGATACATCATGTGAAATTATACTGAAAGCTCCACAAACAGGAGGAAACTTTCTCCCCAGTTTTTCCATAGTCCCTCCTCTTCTCCTTCTCGGGGTTTCTTGGAACCATGGCGCTTCTGCAGGCTGATCATCTCACTGTATACGTGGCGTTTCATTTTGTTTTAATAACATTACTTAGTTTCACCTCAGCGACCCCGGGTAGAGGCAGCGCTAATGTGTTGTCCCTGCCGCAGCCGTACGACTTCTTGTATTACACCGGGGTACGGTCGTATTTCGGTGAGGAGTGGGTGAAGGCAGCGGAGCTTCTGGAGAAAGCCATCCTGACCAAGGAGTCCCTTTCCCGGGTACGCAGGCAGTGTCATGAGGAGTGTGTGGAGGCAGGGAGAGAAGCGTTCAACAGACTGGGTAAGGTACAATTTATATGCTCAAATAATTCTAGATTCAAAGTTATTGTCAAATGCGTAACAGCTGCAAAGTTTTTTGTGGCAATTGATATTTTTTGCTGCCGAATATACACAATTGTGCATATTAATTAGTGTTAAATACGTGCACATTTTCACAAAATTGTATATGCATATTCTTTTTTTGTTTGAAAAAATATATATTGTAATTGCACATTTTTACAATAACTTCTTATGTTTGCATACATATTTAATTCTACTATATCCTTTAATCACACAGTTTTATTTCTACTTTAACTTCCTATGTTTACATGTATATAAATATTTTGGATTTAATTGTATATAAAAATGGTGCAACCCAATTTCACCCCGTAATAAATAAAGAATAAGGATTGTGATAACTCTGAGAGTCCCAGACTCCTCCAACAATGCAACAATCCATATACTTTAGACATAAAAGACACTAAATAAATAAAGTATTGCAGTAACACATTGCAATAGACATACATATATAAGTAAGTTGCAGGAATAAGAACAATATATACTGTACATATAAAAATATATACATTTCTCTGTTTGTAAGGAGAGGAAATCTGTGTCACTTCTTAAAATATGTCTTCATTCTGGAATTTAATAATTACGAGATAAAAGATTTGCATTTTTACCAGAAAATCGTTCTTTTCACTTCAACCTCTTTTATTTAGTTAGGTTTAAAGTGCATACATGTATAAACTCAAATTGTTGACGATGCATACACTATTTCTATCATTTAGAAATGACTATCTTTGGTATAATGGATGGAAAATGTTGCATGGTACAGCATATTTCACTTTAAGAAATAACTAATGTTTTCTGTGTTGTCAGACTCTGAGAAGGGGAGTCTGCATGATCTGTGGACCTTGGACTGGGTTCAGCAGAGAGCTGAATGTCTGCGGTTCTGTGTCGGACGCTCGGTCTCACCTGCAGCACAACTTCCTGTTTCTACCGACATAGATTATGAATTTGGATCTCGTAACCCCTACAACTTCCTGCAGGTCACTTACTACAAGGTAGAGATCTATGACGTACTAATACTTGTTCATTTCTCATGATACAGCTCAAAGTCTTAGCTGGGATTGTCTAACGTAATTGACTCTCTTTCTGCTTTGAAGTTGGAAAAGTTGCAGAAGGCGGCGTCTGCAGCTCATACCTATTTTGTGGCAAACCCCAGTCACTTGGAGATGAGGAACAACATAGAGAAGTACAGACGGATGAAGGGAGTGATGGAGGAGGCCTTCCAGGACAGAGAGCTGGAGAATGAGAATCATTGGGTGAGGAAGGATGGAGGATAACATTTTTTAAAGGAGAGAAGAATAAAGAGTTTCAGTATGTTTTTGTACAACTGCAACGGTTATATTTCCATACACGTAATCTAATTTCATGTCCATGCACTACACTGTTTTTCCTGTTCATTTACAAAACTAAATATGGGTAAAGTAGAGCTCAGAATTCAGGTAAAAATCTGAAGATCCATTTTCTAAGCCTGATCTAAATATGTTTGATCTCCTTTGTTTTTGACTTAAGGTTGACAAAAGTTTGCAGGCATATCTTTTATAAGAAACAATTTTTTCCATCTGTATTATTAGATTTTTTCACAATCATTTTTGTTGGGTGTTGTTGCAATACACATGTTGACCACAAGAGGCTGTATATCACCACTAACCAATGTTCTCAATAGGACTAAAAGCAATTGTGTGTAAAGAAATGACAGTAACGGTACTTCCACACAGCAGCTTTTCCAAAAACTTGAAAATCTTGGAGCTGGGCGTGTCTGAAAGCTTGGGGATTTTTTGCGACCAACAACCAATCACATGAATCTCCTGCCCCCGACATACAAAGCAAAAAACCCCGGGGATTTTATGCGAGCAATATATATATATATATATATAAACTCCCCAAACAGGCGAAAACCTACCAGTTTCACCCACTGTCTCTGCCACCTCCCTCCATGCCTGGTTCCTCCGGTTTGTATCCCGTTAATAGTTCTGGTCGTAAAGAACCAGGTGATTTGCTACCGTAATTTCTCGTTTGGAATATGAGGAAATGAACTGCGGTCTGGTTCTGCCTGCTTACACGCGGTTTGATTGGCTAGCGCTTCTACTGTCAGATTTGCATAAACGGGATTTGATTGGCTGACGCTTCCAGCTCAGCTTCAAAAGTTGAACATTGCTCAACTTTTGAATCCTGAAAATCCTGGAAATCTTCGCTTCGCTCCCCCACAATGCAGTTCGGCGAAAAGCGAGGCAAAGTGACATCATCCCCATTCAAAGTCAATGGGCAGAGAAGCGGTGGAAGATTCATCTAAAGCTGCTGTGTGGACGTACAGTAAATCATATCATATCATATCATGTCATAGTCGCCACTTCAGCCTCTTTGGTCCAAAACAAGTATTAGCATAACAACAAAAACAAAAAATTCACCTGCCAAAACTTTAGGCAAGGGGTCCATCATAGAATTATATATATGTTAAACAGGGCCAATCTATCAACATCAATTGGAGAGATAGTACAGTCTTCACTATTCTTGAGAAATATTTTCAATGTGGAAAGACAGCCCTGGCCTGAGGGCCTGAATTCCTCTCTCTCACCTTCACTCTCTCTTATATAACCATCTCATCTAACCCTGGATGTATTTATTCTGCCTGATCAACTTATTTGTCTGTTTGGACACACTTGTTATAACAGGATAAGGCTTGTTTGAAATGGGCTTCAATTATCCATGTTATAGCATGCCTCCCAATGTTTCCACTCTGAACAGATCATGTCTAAGTTTTTACTATTATTTCATTAAACCCAGGTCCTGTATGATTCTGCAGTTCAGTACGAGGCCTCCTCTGACTGGCTGAAAGCTGCAGAGAAATGGAAAGAGTGTGTGAATGAAACGCTGCGGCAGACAGACGAGTGCCGGCTGCAGTGTGAGATGGCCTCCCAACGGCTGCCAGAGGACAGGGGGGAGGACGGTAGTAAGAGCGTTTATGAGCAGGCTGCAGGTAAACAACAACAACAAAAGACACCTAGATTTAGGTTTTACTTTTCTGCCTGTTAAACCCCGAGCCTGTTTTTCAGGTCTCAGGCTCGAAAATGACATTCCCAGAACAAATGACAATATCTTCCCTTCTAAAAGGGTTACATTAATAATCTTTTTTCTCAAAGTAATGATAAACCTGTGAGTTGGATGTAGAAAAGTCAGAATCAATATAGATGTTTTTTATTTTAAAAAAATTCAGATTGAACATGGTAAAAAACTGTAAATTATAGTGTCCGTCCAAAAATATTTGTACTTATAGTGAAAACTAACCTTGGATGATGGGTTAGTAGACTAAACGCTTTAGGAATCCAAAGTACAACATATAATAAGTACCCTGTATCAAGATTGATGCAAAACAAGTGATATTTGACCTTTTTAGACAGATTTAGCCTCTTCTGGGGCCTTTTGGGTGGATGTTCCTTATCTCTGGCCCCCCTTGTTCTATGTTGACATGTGACATCTCTTTCTGACCGTTAGAGCCAATAGAATCCAAGGGAAATCGTCCCGCACACACTCGTGTGAGAAAAAAAAAGGTGTAGTCTCTGCGCATGCTAGCTTGCAGCAGAGGGGAGAAATATCGCTGCTCTGATATAAAGCAACGGAAAAGCTGTTTTATTATTGCTTATGTATTATCAGAACATTTCAAAGGGGACACAGCCATATTGGATTAACCTATGGATTAACTACACCATCGTTTTTATCGTTTTAATGCCATTGAAGACCAGTTTAGACCAGACAAACACGAAGGTAAGCCATGTTAGCGTTGTGGGCTACCTAGCGCCACTTGTTTTGATGTACGTTTTGGTTGATAACGTCGCAAGTTTGTATCTTTCAGTGTTGAGGTGGGCACCGTTAGATTCTGTGTCTCCTTGCGATCATAAACGATGTGTAGGATAAGTATAAGGGAGCTAGGAGTGATTATCGGTGCAGTAATAGGTTAGCATTTTTCGCTCAGGGGTCATTTAGATGCTTCTTATGAGACTTGTGTTTTGTTTTGGTAAAAATGGTTTGTATCGTCAGTTAGCTGAGATTATTCCCGTTAATCTGGTATAACACATTAATAGGTTCTTAAATATTAAGATCCACTGAGACACAGTGTCGTGAACCCGCCGAGGGGGTCCTTGGGGCTTAACAGGTTAAAGGTCACCTATTATGCAAAATCCACTTTGTGTCCCCTCTGTGGAAAGAGACTCTGAAAGTTTCAGGAACAAAGATTTTCTCTCTTTTTGATCCATTTCTATAAAAACCTGTCTGAAAATGAGCTGATCAGATTTTGGCCACTTTATGATGTCATAACGATGTGTTGGCTTGTGTAACCATTAGCCAATCAGCAACCAAGGTAACCCCGCCCACCTTATCACCTGAATCTCCTCCTAGAGCAGTGCTTCTCAAAGTGTGGTCCGCGGACCACTGGTGGTCCGTGAGCGCCCCCTAGTGGTCCGTGAGTATATTTGTAACATTTCACATTTACATAAATTAATTAATTTGAGTTTTTCCGCACTCTCGCGGGAATATCTCCGCAATGGAGCGAGCTTAAGTTTCACTTTAAATTGCATGATATAGCCCAGATAAACACCTTCGTCACACATGTTGCCACTTGTGTGTCCCATTGTCAAGCGATTTGTAATCTGTTCTAGAAAAACGATGTGATTTTGGATATTTGTGGAGTTGGTGGTCCGCGAGTGTTTTTTTATTGGTTAAGTGGTCCTTGGTATGAAAAAGTTTGAGAAACACTGTCCTAGAGCACCATTGTGTTCTTTTTAACGAAATCTCTCTCAGAGGGGCGTCGGGAGGGGCTCCTAAAGTCTAAAGTCGCAGACAGAGAATCAGCACTTTGGAAACAGGGCTGAAACAGGGGATTATGGGTAATGCTGCAATGATCTGTTTGGTGTTTCAGCCAATCAGAGACATGTTCTGTATATATCTGAGACCTGTGATATATTGATGAGAAACAGTATAATAGGGGACCTTTAAGAGAAAGGAATTAATCGCTGTCATTTTGTTTCTTTCCTTCTAGATCTTTCCCTCTCCCTGCTCTCGTGCCGGCAGTCCTGTGTGACTCAGGTCGCCACGAGACCCGGGAGGATTTCTTCTCAGGAGGACTTCCTGCCCACACAGCTGGAGCATCGGCACATCGCACAGTTTAAAGGTCAGGGTCTGGAGGTCAAGCTGAATATCATTAAATGTTCTAATGCTGTATGTTTACTTTATTCGGAATTGTGTTTAGAATTTGTTACTCCCTCACTGCGAGTTGGACCCAGATACCGCTCAACAAAAACACACCTGTTTGCTAAGCCGGCTCCAAAATGTTTGAAGGAGCTCCCTATAGATTTCAGGAAAGCAGAAAGTCTACTTATCTAATGTCACGGACTGAAAACCAATCTGTTTCCACTGCACCTTAGCCGAAATATAACATAAACATCTGTCTTCTGTGTGGAGCACTGAAGCCAATGCAGTAGCACTTACAATGGCTTATTGAAAACTAATGTATGTACCTGCAGAATTCTTGCTTTTAGAAACATTTCTTCATCATGGTTAAATGCACTTCTTGTGAGTTTGCTTCCAAAGAAAAGCTTCAGCTAAATGAAATGTCATGTACCGTAATTAACATAAAACGAAGCATTATTGGCAAAGTATGCCATTTGAATCAAAGTAAATACACAGAAATATACATAGCAACAAGGATTTTGCACGAATGGATGCGGTTTTGATTTATATTTAAAACAAACAATATACAGTGAAGTTTGCATTATACCACAATCATTTTTCGAGTGCCACTCCTTCTTATTTTGCATGTCTGCTTCCCTACAGCTGGTGATGTTGGTGGAGCCGTGCAGACGCTGCGTTCTCTGCTCCTCTTCTACCCCTCCGACCATGACTCCTTAGACAACCTGCAGCTCTACTCTGAGACACTAGGAGGAGACACAGAGTCACGGGGCACTCAGCCTGCTCAGGTATATCAGACCATTACATTAAATCCACCACTTTTGTTCTAATAATCATCGTTCATTTTACGTTTTTACTTGACAAAAAGAAGTGAGAAACCCTGTTCAGTCATTAAAGACATGCAGACTTCAAATATATATTTCATTATTTTACTTTTCTTCATTCTGACTCCATTTCTGTTTTCACAGGAGATTGTCGGATACATTAATCGTGCTTTAGATGAGAAGAAGCTTCTGTATTTCGGCATGGAGAACCTTGACTTCAGTTTCACAGATCCAGTAAGTACCGAAGCAAATGAACACTTTCCTGCTCCACAAAATAATATCCACATTTTAATGATTGCTCTGCGTTCAGGACCTTTGGACTCCGGAAGATGTAGTGCCTGAATCACTGAGGGATAACTGGAGGTAAGATGGGAAGGAAGGATCTCCATTCAGTTACAAGAGCTTTTTGAAGAAGTGCATGTCACGTCAACTTAGTATTGTTTTTACTTTCAGAGCTGTAAAAGAGAACATAAATGTGAGAATGGTAGAGGGAGAGAAGAAGGAGGAAGTGGATGACAGTGGATTTTATGCAGGTGAGACAATCAGTTCTTGTTTTAGTCGAGTTAAACAGTTAAAGTTTCCTCTCTCATCCTTTCTTACTGGTCTTCTCTCCAGGGGGTCCGGTTCCTCAGATGGGCGTGACCATCGCCATGGACGACACGGTTTTAAACGGGACGAATCGCGTAGTTCTGGATGACGTCATGACTGAGAAGGAGTGTGAAAAGATACTGCAGCTAGCAACAGTAAGTCCATGTTGTTTTTAGATTAGTTTTCTTTTAGTCAACTTTATTGTCATTACGTCGTACAGGTACTAGTAACGAAACAGGAACACTCATCTGTCGTTTCCTCTCGTCTCTGATAGGCTGCAACATCTGCCGGAGATGGTTACCGGGGGCGACGATCTCCGCACACGCCTCACGAGACGTTCGAGGGTCTGACCGTCCTCAGGGCTGTGAAGGTGGGAGAACAGCAAGCAATGAGAGATGAAATATGACTTGTTGTTGTTTTCTTAAAAGTGCTTTTTACTTCCTTTAGAATAAGGACCAGGGAAACGACAGACAATTCATTATGTAAACTAAACATTACCGTACAGCACATCCTACAAAGTCACCGACAAATAATTGACAAATGCGTCACTTCTGGGCAAAAAGTACGGCTCCGCCCACTTTTGAGGTGAAACAAAGCTGTCATTTTGAACGGCGGTCAATACAAATTCTGAAGCTTTTGCCAATCCGATCAGAAATGTTAGAAAACCGTGGATTTGTGGATCTTCAGAGAGCCCGATTACGATGGACAGTCAGGCAAACAATTACATTAAGCCATTAGAAATCGACGATCGGGCTCGATATGGTTAAATATAGCAGTTGGCGATCGATGTCCATAGATGAGAGTAACATACGTCACTTTACGGCCCCGCCCACTTTTGGGGGAAACAACATGTTTGAACGGCGATCGAGCCTGAAGCCACAGAGCTCTTCTGTTACTGTCCTTTCTTCTTAGAGGAAGTCCAGAAACACTGAACTCTGGATTTGTTTTAATGTTTGAGGTGCAATAAACGACACAGCCGCTTTTTGGCATGATACAACTATTATTTTCCGCCTCGCTCATGAGCGTAACAGCTGGTTAAAATGACCGCCTCGCCTACTGCTTTTAATGTAACCATATATCGAGCATATAACGGTTTTCAAAAATTTCTGATCGGATTGGCAAAAACTTCAGAATTTGTATTGACCGCCAATAGAATGGCAGCGTTGTTTTCCCCCAAAAGTGGGCGGGGCCGTAATTTTTGCCCGGAAGTGACGTAGGTGTTACTCTCATCTATAGCAACGTTTCTGATAGTGCCGTGGGTCCACATTTCCGATATTACGTCATATCGGACGCATATCTGGACCAGCTCCCGTTTTTAGAGATTTGGGTACGGAGGAAAAGAGAGAGGGTTTTATTTTCTGACGCTGCGTGAGTTCCCTGACACACCGGTGATGTATAAAAGACATCAACAAGTGCATTTTGCAAGATAGGTCCCCTTTAAATAAACTAGAAGAATTGACCAAACCTTCAAAAACATGACGTGTTTTAGAGCAAACCTGAATAACCTCTACTCAAAATGAACTAACTAAATGTGAATAAATGAAATAACTAAGAATCATCATATATTAGTGTGCACTTGGGATCTCATGCTTGAACATCATTCATAAAGCTGCAATTTGTTCAACATCCTCTTGTCTCCCAGTTGGCTCAGGATGATATGGTGAACCAAACAGACGCCCGGCTGTTTTACGAGCTGGGAGAGAGAGTGAAGGTCCTGCTGCACTCGTACTTCAGGAGCCCCTCCATCCTCTACACCTCCTTCACACACCTGGTCTGCCGCAGCGCTATCGCAGGTAACACCAACATTATCTACATGTATGATATCTCCCTCATCATTACTAGCTGATGGAAATGTGATGGGGTTATCCATTTGGCACAAACACAACTACAGGGTTTCACAGAATTGTTTATACGGTGAACTTAAATGCGTTTTCCGGGTGTAAAATAGTTTTGTCTGATGTTTTCTCTATCGCACCAACATTACCCATAACAACACCAACATTACCAATAACATCTTTCTTGAGCATTGTTACTTTCTGGAGGAAATGTAATCGGGCTGGCCTTAAGACAATTACAGGGTTTTCCAGAAATGTTCATCCGGTTAACTTAAATGCGTTTTTCAGGAGACAAATAATTTATTTGTAATGTTTTGTGTCCTCAGGTGATCAGGAGGGCAGGCTGGACCTGTCTCATCCTGTCCACGTCGACAACTGTCTGCTTGAGCCGGAGACCAATCAGTGCTGGAGAGAACCGCCAGCATTCATACACAGAGACCTCAGGTGCGCAGGAAATTAATATTTCTTTCACCCCAAAAATAATAACCATTTGTAAACCAATAGACGCTTTCACACTAAGTACTTTGCCGTACTTAGTTCATGAGAACTCTTTAGTTCTGATGAACTAAGTACAGATCGCGTTCACACCGGAATAAGTCCCTGGGGGAGGATTAGTCAAAAGCTGCTGACGTCATTTCGTCTTCTTCTGCTTTGGGTTTACTGGCAGGCGCAAACCACTTCACGGCGTATACTGCCACCCGATGTCCCCGGCCAGAAGTCCCCGGAGTTGGGGAGTTAGCTAATAATGCTAATGCAAGGATAATAAAATGGCGGCTTCACAAAACTTTTTGGGAGTGTTACGGGGCGTGGTTTGCAATCCGCCCAGCCAATCAGAAATGGGAACCTTTTTCTCCCACGAAAGTACCCGGACTGAAAGGGGGGTGGAAAGGTTCTCATGAATCTAGTTCTGGATTTTTTTGGTGTGGACGCACATTCTCTGAACTATATCGGAACTATACTGGGAAAAGTACTCCTGTGGGAAAGCACAGGATTCACTAATCCGGTTTGACCTTTCATTTATAAAGGAAAAATGACTAAATCAAAACATTAATTAAAAAACGTTCACACAACCCGTGCAGTTTAATGCACGCCTCACTTATCTAATCGTTTACTCACGACTTCTCAAACATATTTTCATGAAGAGCTTAATGTTTAAAACACAGTAATTGCACGAAGGAAAAGCACGCTTCCACCAGCGTGAGTGTTTATGCAGAAATGTTTGAAATATTCAAGTTTTAGTGAAAATGCATTTGGGAAGCAATGAGCATAAGACTGGGCAAATTAGACATGTGTTTTAGTGCATTTTTAACTGTTGGTAAACTAAGCCCCCATTTACTGCATTTAATTGATTATGAATTGTTTAAAGAAATACGAAGAGGGGACACATGTTGATGTAGAAGAGACATGAAGAAGAGGGGACACATGTTGATGTAGAAGAGACATGAAGAAGAGGGGACACATGTTGATGTAGACGAGACATGAAGAAGAGGGGACACATGTTGGTGTAGAAGAGACATGAAGAAGAGGGGACACATGTTGATGTAGAAGAGACATGAAGAAGTGGATTTTGCATAGTAGGTGCCCTTTAATTTTCAATAGTACTTAAAACAGTACAGTTTATTTGCGGCCCATTATGTTTCAAAGATGAAATGACATCTTGATAAGTGGATAAAACATTTAATTTCATCACTGGACTATCTGACCACAACTTAATATTAATATCCAGAAAACTCACAAAGAAACGGTTCCACCACTCTTACAAACCTCTGGAACAACTAAGAATACCAAAAAATGAATTTGCAAACTTTGAGCAAGCTGTGCAACACACTGACTGGGAAAGTATGCTAACAGTGTAGAAACAGACAGCCAAATGTTTGCGACCATCAGTTTTATCTTTCACTTAAACGTTTATGAGAAACTTCACTAGCTTCAACAATTCTTTAAGAACGTAATCAACAAAGGGATGCTAATATGTTGAGTTTTTGCTTTCAGCCCTACTACAGACAGACATTCTTCATTTGTTCCACAGAGAGTAAATGACAGCGTTACAACAGCAAAGGTACAGTGCAGATAAAAGGCAAACAGAATAACACAAAAGTTAGTGGACACATACAAGTATTGAATTAGCAGAAGGCAATATCTTTAAACTGTAAAAGTGTGTTCCACATAACAGTGTTAACGCACGTTTTTTTCATGGTCAATATCAAAGACGTGAGTAGGGGTCAAGAGGGGGATACAGCTTTATTTTAAGGGCTGATCGCTGAAAAATGTTGAAAATAGGATTCACTGACACAGAAGCTGCTGTGCTCCCAAAATGTCAACGTGTGTCGAACCACTGCTGTAACCTGGATTTGTGTGTGTGTGTGTGTGTGTGCCCGTGCAGGGACGTGCACAGGTACGGGGGCTAATGTTGCCAGGGCAATGGCCCTTTTGCCATTTTTGGCTGACCTGCCCCTCTGGAGAGAACAAGAGGTTTATGTTTTTTCTGTTGTGGCTGAATAAACATGATAAGCCCACAATTAGTATTGTAGCATCTCGCTGCGATAAAACACACCTTGTCAGCGCTGTCATCTGCCCCCAGTCACGTGACTTTGTTTACAATCTGACAGCTGGAAGCAAAGGACAGCCCCCCGGCCTCATGTGGCTATGGTGATCATACCAAATGCCCACCTGGCTTTGGTGGCAAATCCCCGGATCAATCTGTCCCTGGAAATGTCCCCGTTTTTAAATAGGCCTATGCTTAAATTGATTTTGAGTTTTCTCATGGCAGTTAGAGTAGGGGACAAACCAGGGGACTTCCTCTTGACACCGTTGGTTATTCACACCAAAACAATCTAAATAGGCTATACTTGTTATTGTGCTTCTGTCTTTCCGTGTCTTTTCATCTGCTCCGTAAACTCCTTCAACTGGGCCACTCTCTTTTCTTGATCGCCCTCTCACGGAGAACACTTCACTGCCCGCTTCATTGTAGGATTTCTGCCATGTCTCTACTTTAGTTTGACCATCTCTGTTATTAAGTTATGGAATACTAAATAAATACATAATTAGATACCTTACTGTGCTCATAAAGAATGAAAAGAATCATGCGTTTTGAACTGGTTTAATTAATTAGTGAGTTTATTTAAGAAAATTACTTAGAAGCCCTATTTTATCAGTATGTCTGCGCAGAAGTTACAATGGTCAAACTAGCCTACATTAAAACAGAATTGTCCCCATTTTTTCTTTAATAGTTAGTAACATTAGATATTTTAATGAGATATGGACCGCAAAACAAAAGATTTCATTTAGAAAAAAATTCAAAAGGTCTTGTGTTTTTTTCGGGGGCCTTTTTCTAGTTTAGAGCAATAGCCCCTCCAAATGTCTGTGCACGTCCCTGTGTGTGTGTGTGTGTGTGTGTGTGTGTGTGTGTGTGTGTGTGTGCGCGTGCTTGCGTGCGCGCCCGCTGTGATTGCTGTCCCGTCTGTTTCTTCCAGGTGCTCCATTCACAGCAGAGAGAGAGAAACCACAGGAACCACTGCTCTCTCACCTGAGCCACATCTCTGCTTCCTGATCGCCGGCTTTCGCAGAAACCTGCTCACCTCCGCCACTCTGCTCTCACATTACACCACAACCTGTGCATTATGCAGACACAGCACAGCAATGAGCCTACATGTGAATGCACACACACATAGACACTCCCACACTGTGTAACCAAGTACATGTGCATACTCTACTTAAGTAAAAATGTACTTCCATGTAATGCTCCTTTATACTTTTACTTCTCTGTATTTTGGAGGCAGTTATGGTACAGCTTGCAAATGTAGGTTATTATTCAGAAGCACCAATTTACTGCAAGTGTTTTGCACTTAGCTTTGTTGGAGTAGTCTGTGATTGCATTGCCCAAACTACCCTGCAGCTCTTTTGCATAAGATAGATAAAGCCTTTGTATCTTTGAAAATGTTAAACTAAATGCTAAATGGTAATATATTATTAAAGGTTAAGCTATGCCGCAGTATGAAGTCATTACAATGAGATATAGCAACTGCAACATAGAAGTGATGAACACACTAATAAATCACTAAGTATAATATAATACATTAATATATGATTCTATCTTGGTGTTTCTGGTTAATGAGAATTTTTACTTATTTTGTTTACATTATATTTTTTGAATTGATCTTTTATGGACATTTTACTTTAACGTTGTATATTCCTTTAAATATAGGTACTCTATTTTTATATTATACTTTAACTTATATTTATATAAACACATTTATTTTCTTTTATTGTATTTATCTTGTCGTATTTTTTATTTTACTTTATTCTATTACTTTTTTTATTGCACATTCTTACTTTAACGTTCCATGTTTTTTAAATATGTGTATCTCTTATTTTACTGTTTCTTTTATTTAACTGTATTCATAAAGGAAGCAACCATCCTGCGACCCAGCGTTCCTTAGGATAGATAACGTTTTCTGACTGATTATGTTTCTGGTGCTAATATTTGTATTCATACAGAGTATTTTGACACTTTCGTATTGCTGCTACTTCCACGTAAGGTAAAGAGTACTTCTTCCACCTCTGCACACACGGTTGCCTCCTCCCTGAGTTGGTACAGTGACATGCGACTGCTAGTAACGTCACCACATCCTCCACCGTACGGAGAAGAGCTGCACCACACACACACAGAGAGGTACTTTCACAGCGACACACACTTTTACACCATGCACAGACGAGTGTGAGTGCATTGATGTGGTTTGTTTGAAACTCTCGTACTTTTATTTCCTTTTCCTCCTTCCTTCCCGCCAATCTCTCTCTGTTCTACCAAAATAAATCTCATGTTATTTCTTCTGCTCATGGACTGGCCTGCACTTATATATACAGGGGACTGAAATGTCTGAGATTTATCTGATGTGTAAAAGGTGAATGAATATAAATTGCTTTACTCAGACATTTCACATTAAATGTCTCCCCCTGTTGTTGGAATACTGAACTGCATACTATAAAGCTGTATTGAACCCAACTTGTTTTTTTATAGCAACATTTTCACAAAGCATTGCACCAGTTAAAATATAATGAAACATGTGTCAGTTAATACAAAACATATTAGGACATTCCTTTTTATAATAGTTATTTTAGGGGAAATGTATTTCTGCAAATTAAATCTTAGGAAAATGTGGGTTACAAACATTTATTTGTAGAGAAAAGTAGTCTTTAGGGCACATGTGTCAAACTCAAGGCCCGGGGGCCAAATCAGGCCCTTGGTGGATTTAATTTCGGCCCGCAGGATAATTTCTAATTACTAGCTCAGCTCAGAGCCTGACCCCAAACATTGATGAACTGGCTTGAACTAGCATCACAGAGCACACTGAGTTTAATGGATGTTTCCTTTTTCTTGAGACAACAGGGCATGTTTGGTTTTTTCTTTGAGGGAAATAGTTTTTTTGAAGCTGTTGTTGGCCTGTGGGAAAATGTAATCATAAGAAATGACTCCGGAAAAGCTGCAGATAGAGCCATAAGAAATGAATGCAACTGATTATTTAATGTTTAATGTAGTTTTTATAGGCAATAATTTACGCTTTGTTAGTTCCAGGTTTAGTACGTGCAATAAGTTCATTTCAATACGTTTTGCAATAAACATTGAACCAGTCCGGCCCTCGACTATAGTAGGCCTACCCATTTTTTTATTTTGACCCACTGTGTATTTGAGCTTGACACCCCTGCTTTAGGGTGATAAATGTACCCATTTTTGTAAAATACACTTTGGGAAAAATATTTGTATAAAAAGAAGCTTATTGATTATTAATAAACCCATTTTAGGGAAATACAATTTAGGAAAATGCATTAAATTCAATTTAATTAGAGCCTATATTAACCCTAATTTAATTCATTTTGACGCATTTCAGGGAATTTACAATTTAGGACAACATATGTGAAGAAAAATCGTTTTATTTATTATGAGAGGGCAAAACTGACCCCCTTTGTGCCCTGGTTTTATAAGTTTAGGAACCAATCATTCTTGGTCTTGACTCTAACCCAGGCAGGAATCTGTGTGTTGTGGGACGCCTGTCTTCTGCTGCGGGACGTGACGTGGCCCCTGAGGAACAGCTGATGGTGTAAAGTTACTGCAGACAAGAATTCAGCAGGACAAAGAACTACTGTCCTCCATCAGCGCTCTGTGCCTCCTATTCAACGAGGGTCACTCTTCTCGGGACATGCATACAAGGATTTGATTTGACTTTACTTTCAGGCCAAGTCTGAAATGTTTCTTGCATCACAGCCATGATCACAGCAGATTAATTTGCTACATCAACAAAGGACACATAATTTAGACAATAAAACATACATTTACATTTTAATTGTTTTATTTTGTATTTCCATAGTTTAATTTAATGTATTAGTTATTATTGTTATGTACTTTTTGAAAGGTTATTTTATTTTTATTTTGAAAACGACTTTGTTAGTGGAAGGTTGGTATTTTATAGTGTATTCTAACTAATTCTCTATCTTTTAAATTGTGTATTCTTAATAGATATGTCTCTCTCTTGCTCTCTCCATGCCATTTCCCAATTTGGGATCAATAAAGTATATCAAACCGAATCTAATTATAATCGTATTTAGCATAACATGCATGGAGCCAATCATAAGAGACTTGTTTGTCCACTTTTTAGTGCACCATCCATGCAAATTAGTAGAGGTTTTATCTCCAGGTTTAATAACACCAACGGTGGAAAGTAACTATTACTCAAGTAAAGCAAAGAGACAAAGAGCCTCTCAATTCTCTACAATAACTCACTGTCACAAAATGCCAGAGGTAAAGAGTGCACAAGTTCAGGGGAAAAAGTACAAATCTATTCAAAGACTCTCGGCTGTTAATGTAAAAATGCTTTTGTAGAATTAGCCCCTGGTAGCCTGTTGCAGCCAAATGTTCTTAAAAAGCCTGCCTGAAGCTTTGAAGAAAAGACATCATAGAAGCCTGAATGTGTGCAAATGAGAGGATACAACCAGGAAAAGTAAGTATTAAATGTTAAAATATTACATAGGCAAGTACAGCTTGGAGCTAAATGCTAACGTCAGCATGCTAACGTGCTAACACAACAATTAGCATGTTGACGGGTCTAATATTCACCATGTTAGGTTAACATACTCTTAGCATGCTAATCAACACTGAGAAAAACCTACGGATTATGTTAGTGGACATGGCATTAGTTTTTTAGGTATTTTAACCAAGTTCCAAGTCTTGGACAAATTAAAATGGGACTTGATGAAAGATGATAACATCATTCATTTAGAGAAGGACCAGAATGTTGTGAAGTCAAAGTATTTTTACTGAAGTAATGTTGAGGAACTTAGGATAGAGGATACTATACTTGATTGTTTTCTGCTACTTCACTATCTCAGAAGATTGTACTTTTTCACTTCCCTACATGTATTTGATGACTTAAGTTAGCAGTTGCTTTGCATTACCGTGGCCTCCATTGCTCCAGGATTGATGTTGCAACTTAAGAGCCCTTCTGGCTGCACTGTGAGTACTTTTTACTTTAAAAAAAAATGTAAATATGTTAACTTGATTATATCTACATACTTTTATGTATGATTTTCACCTGTGACAAGTGTTTTTATTAGAACGTCTACTGAACTAAAATATACTTCTGTAATACTTCTTGCACAACCAACCAATTTTAACCAAAATATTGCAGATTAATCTCTATAACCTAAGAAGAGTATATGAAATACAAATCAGTAAATTAAACCAACCAACATTATAGGAAATGTAATACAATGATCTCTATTTCAGACAGCTACAATATTAATATACATGGTCCCGACATTTTATGATTGTAATCTTAAAAGTGTTGTGCCTTTGCTGTATTTAAAAAAAATCTAAGGCCATCTCTGATAAATGTATTTATTTCTTAACAAAAATCAATAACAGCAGGGACCGATTGAGTTTGACCTTCAGATGAAACTGGGAGGAAACTTTGTGGAAGTACGCAGTGAACCCTCAGAAAGTGAATTATATTGTTATCTTTTGATTGTTTTTTTTTTTAAAGAAGATCTCCAGGGCTGCAAGCTGTCATTTTGAGGAACTTTTAGTTTTCCAGTTTTCTATTTGCATTACTTTTTCAGGGGGGGTGGACGGGGCATGTGTGGGTGAGGGGTCGAGGCAAAGGTCAGAGGTTATGCTACTGTGAGCGTCTGCTTTAAGAGACCCTGAGGTGAGAGACATTCCTGACGTGGCTCTGGTTTTGTGTACTTAGAGTTAGTTGTGCAAGAGAAAGATAAGACTACTGCAGACCACCGGGGAACAAAGTACTCATAATGTATATTTTACTTAAAACCACCCTATCATGGTGTTTGGGATTTTCCCTTTCCTATGGGGTTTTATACAGGTTTTTGTGCATGTAAAGGGTCTGCTAAGGCTAAAATTCCTGTGTGCCTGAAACACGTCCAATGTACTCCTTTGTTTACTTATGTTACATAACACGTCTATTGGCTAGCGCTCCAACACATTGTACATGATAGGCTAAGGGGCGGGACAACTCTAAACAGTTGACCAATCCCAACAGAGCCGGCCAATCAGAACCAATCAGAGCAGACTGGGCTCTGGTTTCAGACAGAGGGTGAAAAGAGGTGATGCAGCACAGGCAGTATGAGACAAATAAAGTGCTTTTTGAACATTAAAGCATGGAGACATGTCACAGAGACACTTAATACTGATATACACCTGAACATCAGCCCTTCAAGTAAACATACTTGTAAGGGAAGTATCTGTGTAGCAATGCAGTGGGAGTCACCGACTCAGGAAGGAGACAGGGTAGAGCAGGAGCTTCGATGTCAAACACTGGAGGTTTATTTGGAGTTACGGCCGGAGGATTCACATCACAAGTCACACAGTCACGGTCTGACTGCACGGGTGGTTGCCACGTCAGTTCTGGAGCGCCTCTCTCTCGTTAGCCCATTTAACTGGTTTCACAGAGTAATCAACATGTTTTGATAAGATAGCTTTAGACAGTTGGGCACACTGAGTCACTTGCGTCCGTCACTTATGGCCTCGAAGATGTCATACCTTGGAGTCCACAAACAACAAAGAAGGAAGTGTCCCAGTGCACCCACAACAACAGACCATCTGTGACCTAGTGTTGACCGGTCACAGAATGGGAACAATAAAATTATGGCTGAAGCAGCCTATGTCCTTAAAGGAGATAACAGACGTCAGGGTTGGTCCTGTACGTCATATCTAGGAGTCTAGGTCAATAATTTCCCTAACAATACTAATATGCAATATTTAATTGTAAAAAGTGGGATTGGCAGTATTGACATCAAAATATACTTAAGTAACAAAGTAGACAAACTCGTTATGTTCATTATTATGTATTTATTTTATATGTTTCATTATTTAAAGTCTGTCAAACTTATTTCATGCTCTTTCTTTATCTTTCTATCTAATGTTTCTCCCCTCTCTCTGTCTCCCTGTGTACCTGACAGCAGCCCAGCAGGAGGGGAGGGTCTCCTCTGTTTGACTGACAGACCCGTGACGAGCGCACAGAGAGGGTGAAGGTCAGAGGTCAGGCTCCCATGGAGAGGGGGAGAGCAGAGCTGGGGGGAGACAGAGAGGGATTGGGGGACTTGCTAACGAGGTAGGGTGGTCGTTGATAACAAAAACATGTAAAAAGCGCACTGAGAAATGTACAAGATAAGACTTCAGTTATCCTTATAGGGTGACAATGGCAAATAGTTATGAATAGCTATATATATCATAGCCATAGAAGGTTGTTTTGTTGTTGCCAAAAGAGAGGGTATCCCTATACAGTAAGTTAGTAAGTTCTCTATAATTACAAAGTTTGTCCACCAGAGAGCACTGAAAAGTCTACTTTTTAACTGTTTAATGTTCTGCTCAGTACTTATCCTGGTCACAACTATTTAAAAAGTAAAATAAGGCTCATCAATGAAAACTCAAAAGGTTTATCAGAATCCGGTTTTCGCGTGCAAGAACTGTGCATTAGCGTATTTATGCATTACATAAACAAAACAAGAGAAAATGTGACTACAAGGAATAACAAACATAAATAACAGTAGAAAATGATAATAACAATACAAAATATACTGCACAAATATGTAAATGAATGAATAAGTAATAATAATAATATTATAAACTACAAAATACATTCCTTAATTTAAGTAAAAAGTACATCAACCAAACTGTCGTTAAAGTCCTGCATTGAATGTGTAAATTAGGTCCAAATATGTAGGTATAATCAGTTAAAAATACTTTAAGTATAAAAAAGTAAAAGCCCTCATAGCAGAACAATCTGTACATTTTTTACATGCAGAATGAATCAAACAATAATTATGTTTATAAATGGAATAATCAGCATATATGTTTTGTGTGCAAACATCTTAACACTAACTAAAGCTTTAGTTATTGTAGTGAAGTAAAACATTTTTTTTAAAGTCAAGTATGAAGTACGTTGCAGTGCTGAACAATTACAACTAGATGTCACTCTACATCAACATTTAATCAACATCCAGCCTCGGTCTTTCCCTCTCTTTGATAAAACCAAAACACACGTGCACTTAAACATGCAAGAAGTGATACACACTCTTTTAAAATATACAGCTCGTTTCAGCCAATCAGAACTTTCCTCTGTTTTTTGTTCAGTCCTCTACCAACACTGATTTTGAGTGAGAGAACAGCATCAAATCCCACCGACAAGAGGCGCTGCTCCCGCATGGCTGTCTGCCTCAGCATGAGTCTGGTTTTACTACACACAGAGCAGGAATTATGTAATATTTACTATTATGGCAATATATCTTGGCCGAAATAGCGTGCTTTCTTCTTCTTCTTCTTCTTCTTCTTCTTCTTCTTCTTCTTCTTCTTCTTCTTCTTCTTCTTCTTCTTCTTCTTCTTCTTCTTCTTCTTCTTCTTCTGTGCAGAGGTTAAAGCTTACTATACACATAAATCAAACACGTGCAAGGATGTCCCATCTCACGCACGTGTTATCATCTCAAACACACACACATAGTTTGGTTAGTTCTCAACACAACGGTTTTTCTAAAGCACCAATGCCTGTAAATTACAAACACGGGGTGAGCCGAGTTTACACCAGGCCACGCCCCCTCGGTCCAGCTGGTGGCAACACTCGTGATGACATCACCACAGTGTTCACCCATTGGCTCCGAGACGTTCTACACCTGTCCAATCGCCGGCCGGTGAAGTGACGTCAGTCACTCGGTTCCTGTTCACTTTCACTGGAGTAGGCGGGGCGTGGAGATTACCGACGTCACAGCCAGCGGGATGCTGCGCCGTGATTGGCTAAATGCGGTGAAAGTCAGCGTCTGTTGCTGAGAGAAAAGGGAGAGAGGGAGAGCAGTTTGCAACGAGCAGCGATGCGTCGGCTGCACCACATAAGTGTTGTCCACCTCCTAAACAAACTTTTAAATCGCACACTCATGCTCCTTTTTACTTTGTCAATGATTTCCCTCAAAATAAGAATACAAAACAGCTCATACAATGCAACAGTTAGGAGGCTGGGAGTACACACATTGTGGTGCTTTAATCCTGCTGCACCAACTTTAATGTGGAGAAGGAGAATGGATGATTCATTATCACCGTCTGCTTAAGGATGGCACTTGTGCTGTCAATTATGGTAAACATACTCCTTTTCAGAAGAGGAGGGGGCATGTGTGCCTTTTGATTGGCTCACAATGATTAGCTCCCTCCTCTCGACCCTCCCTCGTGCTGTTCCTATGGTTCCCAACGCTCTTATTGGATACTGTAAAGTTTGGGACAGGAACCCGGTGTTGCACAGCATTCCAGCAGCCATTGGCTGGATCCCCCAGTCTGTCAACTGTACTTTGACAGCCCGCCACGCCCCTTTCTCTGTTGCGCAGCCACTGATTGGCTACTGTACCTGTCAGCGACCTCTGATTGGTCGCCTTGCCCAGCTGTTAGTGGTTCATTCACCATTTTGTGACTGTAGTGGACAAGAAGACCGATAGTTTTTTTATAGCCTTGTTTGAGTTTCTGTGGGGGAAAGACATGTTTTGCGGAGGAAAAGTAAAGTGTGAGTCCGGACCGCGCAGTCGTCAAAGCCGACAGCCAAGGGATGTTACCGAGAGTTGTGCCAGCCTCCTCATCAGCAAAATAGGACCATAAATCTTCCTGTGGCGAAGGGGGAAAGCTCTTTTTGGGTGAGTTGAAACTTAGTTAGCGACTCGAAGCTCAACTGACACGGATTTTTAAATTTCAAGGAATTCGAGGCGAGAACCAACTGCCAACGTTCGACCGTTTGTTCCGAAACGTCCGAAGAAATGACACCGCTTGCGAGCCGAGGAAGAGCCGAGAGAAAGGGGAGGGGTGGGGGTGTAACAGCCTAAAAACTTTCTCAAATGTTTTTACCGCAGTACCATGGACGACTGGGAAACATGTTACCTCGCTTCGGAGTGACATTACAACATTGTGGTGAATATTGACTACTTTTTCATAACCTTACAGCTTCCGAGTTTCGAGTAGAAGCGTCGCTAGTAAAAAGCTATCGACCTATTTGCAGCATTGCAGCCCAAATGTTTACTAAATAGCAACACTAGCTAATTTGCTGTTTATAAAATGAGGACCTGGGAAAAAAACTGGAAAACAAACAGCGTCCTGATTCCTTGTGGTCTGGCTGACGGTGTCACTATGTGGGTAGGCTACTAGTAGTCTGCTACCGTACTACGACTACTACAAACCACCAGCAACACTACTACTAACGTTACCGAGCTGCTTACTAGAGCGACACCACCAAAAAGATGCATGCTATTTTTCCAAGTTTCTAACGCAGACATTGTCCTCCATTAAGGAAGCTTCCCGGAGTGGTTTCGTGTAAACACTATAGGCGTTGCGTAGTGGATATTTGTATGCCAAACGTCTCTGTGTAAGAAATAATTAGGCTCGTCTAGTTTGGAATAATAAAACGTCACTTGAAACCGGTTGTTTTTGTTTGTTACCGAGCAGACCGGCTGACTGCCTCGAGTCATAATACTCCTTTGACATTGTGCAGCGCCTCTCGTCTCGTAGTACTCGCGCAGAGAAGCCCGGGTTGCAAATCCGTGTTTTCTCGGCTTTTCCCTCGACTTTTTTGCACTGCAATCACTGTCAATGCACCCCAAACTCATCCCTGACTGGACCATGTTCTAACATACATTTATCAGTCATGTTTTTCATTGGTTGTCACATGAATTTGAATGCTTGTTTTTGACATTTGGACAAAAAAATGTCCTCATCTGTCCTGCAGATTCACACTGTGGCATGCATTCCTCATAATTACTTTAGTATAAGCAGCAGACACATCTCTGATGGTATAGGCATTTGTGCATATTGTAGAGCAGTTGGTCATTGATGTGGCATTGGCAGTTCTGCCATTTGGTCCCAAACAGGAACAGTCACCTCTGATCTATGCTACAGCCTCATGATCAATATGGGCCAGAAAAGCACAAATTCCAGGCCTCTATGTTTCTATGTTATTGATTTAATATCTACAGCCAGATATGCCACCCACAAAAGAGCTGCCAGTGTTTATACTACGTCACAATGGATGTTCTCCATAACAAGCGCAGTCGCACACTTTGCAGCTCGGTCTATTGCAAACCCAAAATACCTTAATGAAATGGTCTCTTTTATTCGTCTGCATGTAAGATCACATCCCACTCACACATGATTGCATACACCTAAGTGTGTGAGACAGAGAGCATGTTTTTTTTGTTGCTTTTTCATGTGTAAGTGTGTTCCCCGCTGACCCAGTTAAGGGCAAAGCCGCCCTGCCAGGCTGGAGTACGAGGGCACCACGGCAGGCTTCACCGTCACATACTGTCTTCTTCTCTATCACCAACAAACCTTCTTCCCTCTCCATCCCTGTCCCCGTCACTGCAGCCCTGCGCCCATACAGACACCCATAAAACGCTTTTAGGAGAGGGATGAGCTGCAGTGTGCCTGGTAACTACGTACACAATCACGCTGACATATAGTGCAAATGCAGCTTTCAAGAGGGTAGACACAATCTGAAGACAGCTGCATACAGTCATATGCCCTGTGTATTACAGGCAGCTCAAATGCCAAAACGTCTCACACACACACACACACACACACACACACACACACACACACACACACACACACACACACACACACACACACACACACACACACACACACACACACACACACACACACACACACACACACACAGCCTGTGCTTGTTACGGTGGGGCATAGGCTAAATTCTCTTCGAAATGCTCGGACAAACTGGCATCAAGGTGGAGGTCTTTTAGGGTTGTAATCCAGTAATAGATAGTGTACAACATCTTCTTCCTGAAGTGTTGACATAAGATTGCCTTATGAATGACCATTGTATGTGTGTGTAGGTGTTTGCTCCCTTGTCCAACCTGCTCAAAAACAGCAAGGTTCTCTTTGCATGAAAATCTATATTTGTAATTTCAATATCATAGAAGTCATAATCTTTTTTGGTATGTTTATTTTGCAGAAAAGCAAAACTTGCACTGGCCAGTGTAATCTGTGTGTGTGTGTGTGTGTGAGTGTGAGGCAATATATAGGTCCAAGGGAGATTTTAACAGTGTATGCATGACTGCACTGTAAATTCCACGGGGAGCATTTAGTGTGTGTGTAAAGTTTGATGTGGCTGTGCTGTGGAGGGGGGTTGCATTGTGTTGGGTGAAACAGCATTTTTTCTGCTGTTTAAGGGGGACTCCAGTCCAACGCCGTGGAGACAATAGCCGTCGATTATTCGTCTATTAGGGATTTACAGTAGCTTTATTCCAGAGCAGCAAATATCTCAGTCTTAACCTGCTGTGCGGCTGGAAGGTGCAGACGTCCTGAATCGTCTAAATTATGACTGAGCTCCTCTCCGTGTCGTCTCGATGCTGCCCAGAGGACAGTCAGGATTCTCCAACAATTTCCTTTATATTTTTAATCCTTATAATTTATGCACTAAAACCCGAGATAAGAGATTTAGCCGCGCTCTCGGCATCTCTGATTGTAACAAACAAACATTAAGAGTTAAAGGTCTGCAGTTGTTTCCATTGGGGGTGGTGGCGAAGTCGATAGGGACTTGACTTGGCAACTGGAAGGTCTCCAGTTCAAGTCCCAGAAAGACCAAGTGCTACCGAGGTGTCCCCGAGCAAGGCAGCGTTCTCTACACGGCTCCCCGGGCGGCGTACATAATGGCAGCACACTGCTCCTAACACGGGTCAAATGCAGAGAAACCGTTTCGTTACATAGTACCTGTACTACGTAACGACAATGAGTTGAGTCTATCTATTAAGGCGACGTTTGTGGATCGTACACTGCGTGTGTGATGCTTTTGATCTGAACAGGTTTATGTAAAATGTTAAAATATTATTAAATGTATTCTATGGCAGCACCGCAATTATATACCTCCTGCATGCATTTGTATTTTTCTACCCTGTCTTTTATTTTAACATTTGTGTCCGACCAAATTGGTATTTTGTCTGTGATATCAAATGAATTTCTGTGGTTAAGAGGAATGGATTCACACACGGGAACACATGATGGAGGATTACATATTTCCCCTTTTTAACTACAACATATGATTTAAAGTAGTTTTACCGTGTTTTAACTCTGAAACTCCTCTTGTATGTACATGTTTAGGACATACTCTAGTGCACTACAGTAACGTAAGAGTTATATAAAGTGAATACACATAAATGCAACTGGCTCATCAGCCAAAGCCTCAAGTATTTTGTAAAGGCCATGAGCATGACCAAACACATTTTTCTAAGCTAAGATCAGATCCTCCCAAGTCATTCAGTCCAGCAGACATGCAGTCAAGTGGCTCTGACTCCTTCCTGTCTCTCAGCGCAGTACGGCGACTACTGGACCAACAATCCCCTCTAGACTAGATGAGGAGTTTCATTTTAGGTTATTCTAATTGTTCTGTATTTGTTATTGTCGTATAATGCACAGTGTAACCTGCTAAGTGGGAAGGTACATGTATGACAGTGGCAGACAGTTACACACTTTTCCAAAATATGTTTTAGTAGGTCATATAAAGGCATAGCTATTGCGTTGAAATGGCTCCATGACAGTAACTGTAGATCAATTCCACACATTAAGCTACATACTAAGTGCTATTTCGCCAATTAGTAAAAACAAATTATGAAGAGGGAGGTTTCATAAATTCTAATGGAAATAAAAGCTGTGTTGTGTGTGAGGGCAGAGGGCAGAACAAAGGGCCAGGGACGTGTGTGAATGACGCAGGTTGGGTTTTAGCCATTCAGGAGCAAAATAGATGCTTTTCTGTGCTGCAGAAAGTGGGAGTGCTGTCGATACGGGTCTGTTGTGTATGTTTTGTTACATAACGGTTATCGACAAGGTCATCTTATGTATGTGTGACAAACTTTTCCGATGTCTTGAAGAGGAACTGTGAATGTGTAGCGTGTGAATTTGTCTATGTGTTTGTCTGTATTTGTAGACATGCTCGGCATCTGCACATGTTGATGAGCTTAGTCGAGGGGAGCGCATATGTACGTGTGTGAGAACAAGTGTGTGTGTTTGCCTGTGTGTGTGTGTAGACTGTATTTAGCCTGTAATCTTGCATCAGTGAGTGTGCCTGATCCAGAGCCAGCCTTTTACTTTCCCTCATTTTGGGTGTATCTTACCGTGGCAGATAATACCAATTATATTGTCGTTTTGTAGATGTGTGTGTGTTAGTCAGATAATAAAGGACAATGGGGAAAGACTGAGACATTGGGACCGAGTGAGAGAGGGCCAGCGAGTGCTAGAATGACTTTGGAAATTCCCAGTGACTACACAAGAACAGCCTATTTGAACAAACAGCCAAACAGCCGGATTCTCTCTCTCTCTCTCTCTCTCTCTCTCTCTCTCTCTCTTCTCACACACATGATACAGGGTTACCTCACTCAGGCCATTGCCAGGCCTTTCCCTCCTGTAGAAGTCAAATGAAATGCTGTGTGGTTGTTGCAGTCCAACGTTGAAAATGTAAAATCAAGCCTGAAACACTGTGTGTGTGTGTGTGTGTGTGTGTGTGTGTGTGTGTGTGTGTGTGTGTGTGTGTGTGTGTGTGTGTGTGTGTGTGTGTGTGTGTGTGTGTGTGTGTGTGTGTGTGTGTGTGGTGTGTGTGTGTGTGTGTGTGTGTGTGTGTGTGTGTGTGTGTGTGTGTGTGTGTGTGTGTGTGTGTGTGTGTGTGTGTGTGTGTGTGTGTGTGTGTGTGTGTGTGTGTGTGTGTGTGTGTGTGTGTGTCTGTGTGTCATGTGTGTGTGTGTGTGTGTGTGTGTGTGTGTGTGTGTGTGTGTGTGTGTGTGTGTGTGTGTGTGTGTGTGTGTGTGTGTGTGTGTGAGAAAAAGAAAGCCTTTTTTGTGTATTTCAAGCTAAAGACTTGTAGGCCTCGTTAAAGGCAGACCTTTTGGATAATGGAGTACTTTAAGAGGCACAACGAAGCGAGTGACCTTGAATGTTCAAGTTTCTTTCTTTCTTTGAATCGTCATTTTGGCCCAATTTCATGGTAATGCTATCCCTTAATTGGCCTTTGCCAATTGTAACAATCGAAAATGTAAGCAATGATATACAATTATTTATTCCTATGCCGATTTCTGTGTTGAACAAGAAAATTAATAAAAATATTTTGAAAAGAAAAGAACCAATCTGCTCACAGAAATCTAGAAAGTGTGATTATTAACATATCCTTCAATAGTATTCCTAAATTCTAGGTGGTACATTGTTAAATATAAAAATGTTCCTACTTTTTCATTTAACCCATAAGAACCCAGACCCATTTCTACTTTTGGGAAAATTAAGCGGAACATAATTTAGACTAAATAGAGTTAGACCACTGAGAACACATTTCTGACCTAGTGTCAAATATCTGAAATGTGACGTATATGTCACTTTGGGCTTTAATGGTAAAAATAACTCTCACATATAACTTAATTAATGAGGATGATTTTCTGGTTTAAATTAGTTTGAACATTCTTTGAATTGAAGAATAAGAACATATTAACTCAATATAATTGAATCAGCTAAATTAACTGAGCAGATCTTAATCATATTTCTAACTGTGCATAGCCTAAATGTCACTTTGGGTTTACTGTGAACCTGTAGGGTTAAAGTCCCAATGTGACATTAGTGTCACCGCGATGTTCGTCTCATTTGTTTCATATCAATTTGATCAAGAAATGTTTCCACAACAGGTTAAATGTAATAAAGGACATGTTATGTCAGCATTTTCATTCTTAAATGGCTTGAATTGTACCTTTAGCAACAACAACAACAAAAGCTTTTGAAATGTAGCTCGTTATGTCACATGTGTTAGCACATGGACATCTTGGACATGTTGTCATGGGAACACAAAATCACATGACCTGGAACATGACCCACCAGACTGTTCAGGGTGTGTCACCTCACTTCATGAGATAAAATAAAGACTAAAGCTGTATAAGGAACATTTAAAGTTCATGTGACACCCGTGTCACGGTGGGTCATTATGGGTTAATATTAAGATAAATATGACACGGTCTGGAGAAAAATATGGATGTTATAGGTTGCTGTCTAAATGGTGGATAACAAAAAGAGACATTTATGTTTTGACTATACAAACTGGCATGTATGGACACACAAACAGTCATGCTTGCATGTATATCAGGCAGTCATTGAGAGCATACGTCAGATGTGATAGCCGGTGCAGTGTAGCACACCTCCAGGACTGACGTCATTTTTATTCTCAGCAATTTTTGATTATGAAGATAATAAATGACCACCTGTCTTCTGTGTCTCCCTCTTCTTTTCCAGCCTGCAATACAGAGGACAGGAGAACAGGGGACACGGAAAAGAAGAGGGAGACAGCAAAAGGAGTGCCTTAGGAGTGAAAGAGAGGAGCGCAACAACATCTGCACTTTGTGAACAGCGAAGAAGAGATGAGACCACTAAAGAAGCACAGAGGGCGTTCACCCCCGTTAACGAGAGGCAGAGGGGGGAAAAGGAGAGGGGGCTCGCAGCCCCTCCAAGAGAAAGACCCCAAAAGAGTCAAGAGGGAGACGCTCGTCAAAACCACACAGCATACACCCAACATCCCCGCCCGCCAACAGAGCCCGCCAACAGCCCTGAACACTAACGAAGAACCAATCACAAATAGCAACACCCCCAGGGGGGGGGAGGCGACTGAGCTGAGGAGACCTGTGGAGTCAGGAGAGAAAATAGCACAGAACGCAGACGAAAAGACAGAAAAGGAGAAGATAGTTGGCACGAATGGAAATAATCTTTTGGCCATTAATACTGTAGCATTTCCTCCCTCTGCCCCGACGCCACTCTCCACAGCCACGCCCCCTCCGGCCACCAATCACATCCCCAGTGTAGGCTCAGTCTCTAGTAGGAAAACAGCCACATTCAAGGCTCGCATACCCAAGAAAAAATACACATATGAGCACTTTGCTAACAATGCCCTGACCACCATTACTACCTCCAACCCTGCACTCATACACAACAGTTACTGCACTATTAATAACAGAATCAGTGGGATTATTAACATGCCCAATAATAATTCCAAGAACAATATAACAAATTATAAAAGCATCAATAGTACTACGAGTAACACTACAAGTGGCATTAACAACATGACTAACAGTAGTGCTGGGAGCCATACTCTGATCAATAGCAGTAATAGTAGAAGTAGTAATTGCTCAGGGAATCAGCCATCAGTGCTAACTGTGGATAGTAAAGCTACAGAAGCAAACCATTTTGTTTCCACGGAGGACAAAGCCCTCAGGACAGCAGATTCCCAGGGAAAAGATTCCCAAGCTAGGGAAAATGAGTCGGAGGGGGCCCCTCACTCAGCACGCTCCTCGTCCACCGACACAGCCAGCGAGCACTCGGCTGACCTGGACGCGATGGAAGCAGCCGGACCAAACCTTCATCAAAAGAACTCCCACTACCCGGCTCCTCTCCATAAGTCGCCCAGTCGGTCAGAGGGACTCGCTGAAGCTCTGGCCAAAGGCATGAAGAACCAGAGAGTTCTTGCTCGCCGGCCAAAGAGGAGAATGAACAATGGGGGGGACCCTTTGACTTTATCACCTGCGTTCAGACCAGGGGTGGTGCGCGGTGTGAGTGGAGAGACGGTTGAAGTGCAGCTCCAAGGAGAGGAGACCCTTGTTAAATACCCTTTCCATGGTGGGACTGTAATGGCATCACCTTCAGGGGCTGAGAGCACTGTGGAGTTCATTTTGGACGCCCCCCCGCCCGGCCTGGCACCTGTGGCTGTCAGGACCCAAGTATGCGTGCCCTTTGGGGGAGATGAGGGGGGTCCTCTGTTGTACAGAGAGGGGGTTGTCATTCAGGTGGACCCCCACCCTGGTGTGTCATTTCCTTACCAGGTGCTCCTGAGTGAAGACGCAGAGACTCTCGGGGAAGAGAAAGAGGGGAGGAAAGCTCTGGCTGTGTGGGTGTCCCGACAAAGTCTTAGGCTCCTCACCCCTCCCTGGGAGGTCCAACAGTTGGACGGAGGGAGGGCCAAAGAGAGAGAGCGGGAGAGGGAAAGGGAGGAGAGGGAGCGGAGGGAGGAGATGGAGGTCGAAAGGGAAGTGTGCCAGTTGAGTATTGGGATGGGGGTGCTGGGAGGGGGAGCAAGGTTGGGCCATGGTTTCTCACATGAAGGGGTTGCAGGAGGGCATCCCTATGGTAACGCACTCCCGACCCCCCACTCCTCCACTGCGTCACCTAGCGTCGCCGGCAGCACAGTTCATGGAGAAAACTCCGCCAACAGAGAGGGAGAGAAGCAGCCCGACACTCCGGAAGAGGACGTCGAGGTGTCCCGTTTTAACACTGCTGGCCCCAAGACAAGCGACGGCACCTCTGAGCACCGACACGTCATCTCCAAGTCCAGTTGCTACCCCCCCTCCTCCCCCCACCTCTCTGTGGTGCGAGGCCTGGGACCCCCTCACCCCTCCACCCTCGCCAGCCCACAGCCACCCCATTCCCCGGCCTTATTGGTCTCTGAAATGAGCCCGACCACACCTAACCTACCTCCATCAAAGACCACTCCCACTCAGACCCCTACTCCCACTTCTGGTGTGGGGTCCTCCTCTACCTCCTCTCGCTCCAGGACCCCCCTCTCATTGGCTCAGCAGAAATACAAGAAGGGCGACGTGGTGTGCACCCCCAACGGGATCCGTAAGAAGTTCAACGGGAAGCAGTGGAGGAGGCTGTGCTCCAGGGAGGGATGCATGAAGGAGTCCCAGCGCCGGGGCTACTGCTCCAGACACCTGTCCATGAGGACCAAAGAGATGGAGGGAGGAGGGGGGGGAGGCAGCAGCTCAGGGACAGTCACCCCTGACCTGCGGGGGAGAGCCAGCAGTGAGTTTGAGTGGGATGACACCTCAAGAGAGAGCAGCGAGGCAGGTAGCAGGGGAGACTCCAGACCCCACTTAGTGCTCCCGTCCATCCTCCCCCATGACCTCTCCTCCCGCTTTGACTTCGATGAGTGTGAGGCCGCCACCATGTTAGTGTCTTTAGGGAGCTCTCGATCTGGCACCCCCTCTTTTTCTCCCATCTCCAACCAGTCGCCCTTCTCACCCGCACCTTCTCCCTCTCCCTCCCCGCTGTTTGGCTTCAGGCCGGCCAACTTCTCCCCGATTACCGCCTCCCCCATCCTGCAGCACCGGAGGCACAGGCAGCCCAGCGGGACAGGGGGGGGAGGAGCAGGGGGGAGTAAGGTATCAGCTGGAGGAGGAGAAAGGGAGAGACACACTTCAGGTATCCAGCCCTCCTTCCACAGCAACCTGATGTTTACGGTCCCCATGAGCCCCAGCAAACGAAAGCCCGACGCGCCTCTTCCTCCTCCCCTCCCCTCACACCACCATGATTACACACCCAAGACGGAGCAGGAGTCGGGGGACCTCAACAGCTCCTTCAGGGTGCTGTCGCCTCACACACAGGCTTCCCGCACACACACACCCACCTTCTCCCGACCCAGAGGAGTGACAACCCCCTCCAGCAGGCCACCGTCCTCTACTAATGTCTCCCCTCCTCCTCTGCTGGTGTCCCCGACCCCTCCTTCTCCCCTCACTCCAGACGGAGGGCCCCGTCGTGTGGTCCCTGTGTCCCAACAGGCCTTGCGTGACTCCCCTGTCATTGTGAGAAATCCCGAAGTCCCACTGGCCAAATTTACAGAGTGTGGAAACGAGGGAGGGGGAGATAAAAGTTCATCTAAAGACCTCACACCCCTCACCCCTCAGTCAATTCAGGGCCTCCAGGTTCCCGTCCCCATTAACGCTGCTGCGGCCACAGTACCTAATGGCACAATTCTGCTGCGGAGCCCGTCCCAAACTCTGTTGCTTGCGTCCCCGACCCCTTCTTCCCTGCCCACCGCTGACCCCCCCGCCGCCCCCCTGCAGGCCCTGTCAGTTACCGTTAGCACAACAGTCACAGCTCCCGCTCCCAGCAGCACGGACACCTCTGCGGACGAGAACAGGGGGACCGGGTTTGGGGGTGAGGTCCAACAGCCGGTCCCCTGTCACCCCTCTCCCACCGCTCTGCTGCCCCTGATCCTTCCTGCCGAGAACCTTCGCCCCGCCCCACGGAAGGACATCATTATGGGACGTCCCGGCACAGGTGAGAGATTCTTCACAATGTGTGTGTGAGGTCAGGAGATTTGAGCTGCAATGTGTGAACTGGGCTGCGTTTGGAAAGCATATTGAATGCTTTTTAATACTCTGATCACTCTGATCACTCTGATCACTCATGATCAATATTTGTAATCACTTTTACAAAATAATGAGACAAAGCAAAACTCCTGAAGCTAAATATATCATTTTGAAAAGAAATAAGATTAGAAGAAAAAACATTGACTGGGTAACTTGAAAAAAAGTGTCTACCTATTTAAAAAATGAAGAATAGTTACACAAAATTCTGAGAAAGTATATATTTTCTGTTATGAATGTGCTTTAGTTCATTTAGTTTACTATACATAAGATGTTGAGACAACGTGTATTCTTACAGGAGATACCAAAGTGTAGCTCTGTACATACAAATGAAAAATGAAGGAAATATTCCCCTTGATTTAATTTTTTATTTTATAAATCCAAATATTTAGAAAGTAACGTTTCTGTAACATCCCCTAGTTGTGTGGCATAAAGGCTTAGGGGTAATTAATATCCTTTAGTTTGTGTTTCTATTGTATTTACCATCCATAGAGTAAATATGGCTAAATCCGGAATGGTCTCGTACCTTCATCATGGATGTCTGTTTTGGTGGCTGTGCGGCTCTGTAGTGTGATCTGCTGCCAAGAGAGATCCCTGTGAAAGGCCTGACGAGTCGCTCTGTTTACTGGCCTTGAACTAGCAGGTTATCCAGCATTAAATACTAATCATTCTTGTAGTGAAACTCCACAGAGAAATGCGGAGACAGTGCAGCTACATCTTGCAGCTACACCAGAGGAGAATCAGAAATTATTTTCTTTATTAATGTGAATTCAGTTGAAGCTATTGCAAGTTGCATACAGAAATGAGACGAAGACAAATTATGGCTTTTTTAAATGTTTGTACACACACACACACACACACACACACACACACACACACACAGATTGAAAGAGAGGGAGATGTATTGAAGCTTTAATTTTTTTAATTTAATAAAAGGACATTTGCCTTAAAAATCAAATGGAGAACAGAGAGAACCATCCATCTTCTCCCGTTTCTCCGTGGTCGGGTCGCGGAGGTAGCAGCTCCAGAGAGAGAACCTTGCTTTGCTATTTGCTTCTCTATTAATATTCTTCTCATTATCAAATACATTGTGTGTGTGTGTGTGTGTGTGTGTGTGTGTGTGTGTGTGTGTGTGTGTGTGTGTGTGTGTGTGTGTGTGTGTGTGTGTGTGTGTGTGTGTGTGTGTGTGTGTGTGTGTGTGTGTGTGTGTGTGTGTGTGTGTGTGTGTGTGTGTGTGTGTGTGTGTGTGTGTGTGTGTGTGTGTGTGTGTGTGTGTGTGTGTGTGTGTGTGTGTGTGTGTGTGTGTGTGTGTGTGTGTGTGTGTGTGTGTGTGTGTGTGTGTGTGTGTGTGTGTGTGTGTGTGTGTGTGTGTGTGTGTGTGTGTGTGTGTGTGTGTGTGTGTGTGTGTGTGTGTGTGGCCCCATATGGCTTCCTGTAGTCCTCTGTCCACCATCCTCATGTCTGCTGGTAGAACTAAACTCAATGCCACAGCTGATCATGTGACCTATGTATGTAAGCTCTGAAACGGGCACTTAAAATTCACCGGGTCCGGACTAAGTTTGTGAGAATCTCTGCTGATGACGCAAACATTTTTTTTTAAATCACTATATTCAAAACATTTGCAATAGGCACCCAGTAAAGTATTTACCCTCACGGTAACTCAGAGGAAGAGAGCCCGATTGACAGATCATTTGTGCATACTTAAGTCATTGCAAAGATAAAATCACCAAAGCAATAAATACATTGTTTTGATTTTAAATGCAAACAGTAAGTGACACACTATTCGGAGGAAAAATAATTTCTCTGTATTAATGCGTGTGACACACGCACACGCATTAATACACACGCCGTGTGTGAGAGAGAAATAAATATATGCACAGACATGGGTGGTTTTCTGTTGGGATTAGGCCGTACGTTATACAGGATTAGCTTTGTCGATATTGGAGAGTCCCTCTTATATTCCTAGTCATTATAGACAGAGACTTCGTGGCTGAGTGGTAATCATACCTACACTATATAGACAAGACACAATGGATTTATAATACAAAGGAACGAAGAAGTTCGATAACAATCTGAAGAAAACGAAATAATGGAGGAGTGTAGCTGCTTCAAATCACTGCTGCACAATAAATTAACATTGAAAGACGGCAGCAAAAGTGGGTTTGGAGCGTGTGGGCTACATGTCTGTATGCCAGTTTCCATCAACTTGGTTTTGATTTTGTGTTTTAGAGAGAGAGGGAGAAAAAAGAGGATTAGATCAGAAAGAGAATGAGGAATGCCTCAGAGTACGACAGCGTAGATAAAAGACGGAGACGGAGGAAAAGAGAAATATTTAACAGCAAGTTTTGAACAAATCTTGCAGTTGTTTGTTTCTTTAAAAAGTCTGACCAACATGCTTATGGTGTGTGTGTGTGTGTGTGTGTGTGTGTGTGTGTGTGTGTGTGTGTGTGTGTGTGTGTGTGTGTGTGTGTGTGTGTGTGTGTGTGTGTGTGTGTGTGTGTGTGTGTGTGTGTGTGTGTGTGTGTGTGTGTGTGTGTGTGTGTGTGTGTGTGTGTGTGTGTGTGTGTGTGTGTGTGTGTGTGTGTGTGTGTGTGTGTGTGTGTGTGTGTGTGTGTGTGTGTGTGTGTGTGTGTGTGTTTTCCTGACTTTAGCGACTATTATTACTCACTACTCACTATTTCCGCTCACTCTTGCTGTGAGTATGTTCATGTGTGTGTTTTTTTAACACAAGGCATAGGTAGCAGTCTTAGCCTACACTACAGTATAAGGTGTGTGTGTGTGTGTGTGTGTGTGTGTGTGTGTGTGTGTGTGTGTGTGTGTGTGTGTGTGTGTGTGTGTGTGTGTGTGTGTGTTTCTGTCTGTGTGTAGGATATAGGTTGTATGTTTCAGTGTTGTGTGTGGGTGTGTGAAGAATTTCTTTTTCAAGCCCCCGTGTGGGAAAATGCTGAACTATAAAGTGTGTGTGTGTGTGAGCATTATTCTTCATCAGCATAGAATAAGAGCCTACTACTCAGTTCTGTAATATACGGACATACAGTGTAAGTTATTGTCATTCACTTCCCCAGAGCATTTTACTCTCTGTGTGTGTGTGTGTGTGTGTGTGTGTGTGTGTGTGTGTGTGTGTGTGTGTGTGTGTGTGTGTGTGTGTGTGTGTGTGTGTGTGTGTGTGTGTGTGTGTGTGTGTGTGTGTGTGTGTGTGTGTGTGTGTGTGTGTGTGTGTGTGTGTGTGTGTGTGTGTGTGTGTGTGTGTGTGTGTGTGTGTGTGTGTGTGTGTATGTGTGTGTGTGTGTGTGTGTGTGTGTGTGTGTGTGTGTGTGTGTGTGTGTGTGTGTGTGTGTGTGTGTGTGTGTGTGTGTGTGTGTGTGTGTGTGTGTACCTATCTCTGCGTGGACTTTTCCCAAGTGTGACAGAGAAGTGGACAGGAAAGGGAGCGCTGTCATTTTGAGTGTACGCTCCCTCATCAGATCCCCTTTTTTCCGCCAGCTGAAAGGACGCTGAATGAATGAATAGCATCTCTTTGTGTGTGTGTGTGTGTGTGTGTGTGTGTGTGTGTGTGTGTGTGTGTGTGTGTGTGTGTGCGCTCGCCAGTGTGTGCGTATGTTTTTATTTTAAAGATCTACGAGCACGAACATGTGGGTGTTTTTTTTGCAGAGTTAAAAAGCATGCTTCTGCATATGGTCGTCGGAGAGTGTGAGATGCGAAGGAAAGAAGGAAACACCGTGTGCAAAAACATGTGTGGTGTGTTCGTGTAGGTGTTGGTGTCTGCTCCACAGCTTGTGAAATATCAGCACATGATAAACAGTACGTTTTTTTGAACAGGTTGATTTAGTGTTCTGTGTATGTCATTGGGAATTTTCACAGGAGCGTAAAGGAAGGAGAAATAAGGCTTGATCTTGAAGAGTAATTGCAAATTAAATATGTGCGTCTTAGTTTTATGGTAATAAATATGATTCAGGCAACAGTATCAGTTCATTTGATCAATTCATACCACAAAGACCACATTTGATATTGGTTAGAAAGTTGTTATAAATAATAACACATGCACTAACTCGGGGGCCGGAAAAACATACGTAATACATAAAAGTAATTTGCAAAAACCAAGTGTTGGTGAGGTTAGTTAGGAAGTTGTATTTCATTCGGATTAAATACAATTACTGCAAAATATGTGGTATTTAATAAAAGGACAATATTTGAGCAAACCAATTTAGTTTGAACAGTTTCTAGATCTTACAGTTATTTGCAGATTTAATGTGTAAGAAAACAAAGAGAAGATGATATGAAAAAAGACGTGAGATCATTCAATGTAATTCTGAGATAAGTATGTCTGTGAGATACTCCTCTTATGTTTATGTTACACACATTATAATGTCCATATTTACTGTATATTCAGTGCTTTTGTTGATTCAAATAATGCATCAACACGGGGCTCATTTAAGCTCCGCAACTGTGACCGTCACGCACTTTTAAGACAAAGCTGTGTATTTGTCTGTGTGTACATGTTTTCCCACATAAGAGTGCTATTCGTACGTTAATTAAACATCTTTCAAGGCGTCACCGTAGCTTCCTGTGAAGGGACGGCGAGCAGAAGTCTTAGCGACAGTCACAGATGAGACCTTTTTTTTCTTTTTTCTCATGGTGTCACGTGTGTGTGTGTGTGTGTGTGTGTGTGTGTGTGTGTGTGTGTGTGTGTGTGTGTCTCTGTGTGTCTCTGTGTGTGGTGTCTGTGTGTCTCTGTGGTGTATGTGTGTGTGTGTGTGTGTGTGTGTGTGTGTGTGTGTGTGTGTGTGTGTGTGTGTGTGTGTGTGTGTGTGTGTGTGTGTGTGTGTGTGTGTGTGTGTGTGTGTGTGACAGAGTAACCAAGCGTCAATCATCAGAGCACCGGATATGATGTGTGAGCGCCAAAACGTCTGTTGCCATGGCAACAAAGCAAACATCACACGAATGTAGCCAGAACACTGTGTGTGTGTGTGTGTGTGTGTGTTAGCCATTTCCACTTCTCTACATTCTTCTCGTATTCTTATTATTTGCATTTTTTTTTGGATAACATTTCACTTTTGTAGCTTTCTTGAGTGGCATCGTCGATCTAGCTCTGAAGCCGATAAGGAAAGTGTCCTTTTCACAGAGGGGACCTAGAGGACTTTGTCTCTGTCCGTCTGTTTGAATGTGTCTTGTGTCACTTTTCTCTGTGGCCCTATTGTCCACGTCCTCAAACTGCTCGGCAGCTCACACTCCGCTGCAGTCCGTGAGCATCATCATTATTAGCATCATTGTTTCTTGAACAGGATATCTTTTATTGTGCACATATCAAATGAATGTTGCATGAGATATATTTCAATATTAGTTAACATAAAAGTGGTTGAAAGTCAAATGTCAACATGATCAAGTGTGCTTGATTCTCCATCTGTCTTGTGTCGCCCGCACATGCAGTTTGTGCAACACTGAGTAAACATGTCACACTCTGTGTACACGTCAACGCACTTTTTCGCTCTCTTATTTAGCACTTTGATTTTTCTCTGCCCTCTCAATTCCCTCCGTATCGTTTTTTATTTTCATTTCGAAAAAAGAATGTCACATTTATTTTAACCCTTCGCTCCATCGCACTGCAGTGTTTTCGCTTCTCCTCCTCTCCACTTCGCTCTCTTCATCCTGGTCTACCCGGATACGGATACCCGGGAATAACATCCCCGCTCCCTCCCTCCCGCCCCTGCTTTACATAACGCTTAAAGCCCTGCATATCCTCCCTGGCCATGGCAACAACCACATCTGGATCACACAGCCATCTAGACTGGCACCGAAGCTATATGAGGCCTTCAAGACTTACTACAATACTCACGTGCAACGATAATCCCATTTACTACCGTGAGATGCATACTTCTGGGAGATTCTCAAAATGCACTGGTGCAGTGGGAGTCCTTAAGTGACTCCAAGACTTTGACTGAAAGTTAGACCTGTATTCAGACTTGCTTCTTACTTGAACCCACAGTAATTGTTCTCTGAGGATCACAGTGTTCCCCACATCCCAACGTTTCCAATGATAGGACTTTAGCTCAGGGATGTCTTTCCTCCCCTTCATCCCACTCGCCTCGTCTCCTATCCTTGAATCTGTGCCTTCACAGGCTTTGCTCTGGTTGTTCTGCTGCTGCCTGTCAGTTGGCCATTTATCTGCAGGCTAGTGCTGCCCCCAGGTGGCCAAACACAAACATTACAAGTTCCTTCAAGTTTGCCTTTCATGTATTTGCTTCAATGCTTATTATTTAGAGTCAGAGCATCTGCATGTTTAGCCACGGAGCGTGAAGTGTGTCACGTAACGATGACATCTATTCAGTTCCCAGTGATTGTTGCTATGTTCTTCTCAACACTCGGCGGTGCATCAAGCCCAGTGTCCTAGAAATACATCTTCAGTTTGCTCTCCACAAATCCGTCCCTCTGGGTGTCCGCAAGCCATCGAACAAATAATTGCCCAACTTTTATTTTGATGATGGCGATGGTCAGTGGCACGGGGACCTGTGCCCGACATAGCTGTTGCCATGGTAACTGCAAAAGGACTGGTGGATCGAGTTATAATTGGACGGAGCAAATGGTGGGTTGTGAGAGGGAGAGACGTGGAAGATGAATTAAGGGATGAGAGAGATGGGATGGGAGAGTGAGCGAAGAGGAGGTGCTCCTCCTCCACGGTGCCAGCGTGGAGGAGGAGGAGGAGGAGGAGGAGGAGGAGGAGGAGGAGGAGGAGGAGGAGGAGGAGGAGGAGGAGGAGGAGGAGGAGGAGGAGGAGGAGGAGGAGGAGGAGGAGGAGGAGGAGGAGGAGGAGAAAATGGAAAAAAAAGTTTCTTGTGTGAAGTCACGTGGTGTTTGACAGATGTAATTGGGGGGTAGAAACATACATACATGCGCACATTAATAGCATGAAGTCTGTAAGAGGAGACAGCCAATGAACGCTGCTGAACACCTACACAGATATCACACGGCAGCACGGGGGAGAGTGAAGCTCAGCTGAGGGGGATTTCTCTTCTGCCGTGTTTTCACACCTTCTCCCTGCTTTTGCTGCTTATCTCTTTCACATATGACTAAGTGCCAGAATACTGTGGTGTCCCACCAACGTCTCATGTTTACCTCACCTCCCCTCTGCAGCTCTTCGTGCTTTTAGTCAACATATTTTCTTATCTTGCATCGTTTTGTGCTCAGATAGCTGCTGAATGACACCTCTCTGAAGTGACAAACTTGTGACTCAAATGTATGTTGTTGTGAATCAATCCAGAAGATACAACCCAGGCTAAATGAAAAACAGATGACTCTATACTGTGAGTAATTGGATAGATTATTACTAACGGGTTTGTAATGTTTACAGAGGGTTGTGACCACAGAGCGGCCGCAGTAATCCCTCATCTCCACCCCTGCCCTCCTTCAGCCTCCTTTCCTTTCTCTCCCACAGCCAAGCGGTCCAACTCCCTCCATTTAGCGCATTGTGTTCGCTGGGTTGACTTATTGAGAGCTTGGTGCAGTTGCTAAGCCTTCATCTCTTATTCTCTCTCTCGGTGTCTCTTATTCTAAATCCTATTAATTCAACCCTAACCTCCTACTCATAAAAGAAGTACATACAGTCCTCCCATACTTTTACATGACACAAGATGATCTACTGACGCTAATGGCCTGAGAAGATACGTTTGAAATGTAAAATGTAATGTAATTCTGAAGGGTGTGTTTTAAGCCAGGAAAGAATTAGAGGTGGATTTATTTTTTGCATAATGTTGAGATTAAAGTTGAGATATCGAAGGCAAACTTTCAGTATTTGTGCCAGACATAAGGAAATGTAAGAGTTGAAATAAAATGTTAAGAATACAATTGTTATATCAGGAATACATTTGACATTTTACGATTAAACTTGTACTACTGAGATGAAATCACTATCATAAGCCCATACTGAACGTTGTTTATTTTATTTTTCACAACTTTATTTTGGACCTTTAAGCTTTATTCAGGCTGGATACAGTAGAAATGGAACCTGGGAGGGGTTAACTTTGTTTACTACAGAGGACCGTGGCTGCCAGTAACCCTCACAGCCTTATTGGTCAGTAACCGAGCTCCTGATGGTCATGAAGTCCCTCCCAGTATTGTATTTGTCTCATGAGCATGACTTCTTGACTCATACAGTGTGACGGGAAACCAGACCATGGTCACACAACTGTGTGTGTTTCTGTGTGTCCTCCTGCATTATAATATAGGTTTCTTTAAATGCTTTCCCTTTGTCTCCCTTTTGCCTTCCCCCGTCTCTGGCCCCCCACGCCCTTCCTCCATTTAAAGAGAAGTTCTGTTTTCACAAGTTGTTTTCTCTGCACCCACCCTCCTCCTCCTCCTCCCTCTCTGCCTCTCCTGCTGAAAATGACTCTCAGTCTATTTTTACCCTCTGGTCCTCTCCACCCATTTTCCCTCTGTTTCTAACCACCTCTATACTCTCCTGTTTTCAATTATGTTCTCCCTCTATACCTCTGGCCCTGTGAGTGTTGCATCATGATATTTTCTGCAACAATTCTGTCTCAAAGAGGCACATTAGCATGATGGAGGGAAGGAACAAATGTTTGAGGATTTAAAACAGCTTTTTATGGTGGAAACACATGACCTCACTATCCTCTCTACTGTTAGCTGCTCTCCCTAAAACCAAAGTAGCATTGCCAGGAAAAATACTTATTATCCCTCTCTTGTGCATTTTGCTGATTCGGTCTGGACGTGGATATGCATTGTCATCTTGAACCCAGAGCCCTCTATAACATCAACCCCCTGTGCAGATTGCATACAAGACTCAAAGGCGGCGTGGAAAGTAAACAGTAGCTCACTAGCGCCACCCTGCATAGGATGGTATGTATGGAAATAAAGCTATATAACCGAGCTATTGTGAATAGGAGGGATCGTGTCTTACTTCTGTTAAGCCATTGGTTAGCCTACATCTGAGTGTCGGCTTCTGATTGGTTGTTTCAATCATCAATCAGGTTTACTACGACTCCTGCACCAATGACATTAGCGTGGGGTGGACTTACTGAAAGAAACATAGAAATACACATGTTTTGATTAATTACTTGAACTCCAACTTATGTTTTCAAATGGATACAAAACACGATATTTATTTGATTTTATATTTAGGATCAGCTCAGTTTATGTGATAAGAAAATAAGTTGAGTGTAAAGCCGGGTCACATTTGCATATGACTGGCATTCCAGTGCACACGCCGACCAATCAGGGTTGACGGCGGGCAAATGACAGCTGGCCGAAACAGCCAATAGGAGAGTCAGGTTTGCTGCGGAAGGCGGGATAAGGCTGGGCGAGGTTGACAGGACGAGAAGGGGAGGGGGCGAGTGCAGGGGGGGGCAAACAGCCTAGTTTACAACAAGAGGAAGAGGGAGGGAAAGAGAAAGAAAGGGCCAAGGCTTGTGAGAGTGAGAGAGAGAGAGAGAGACGAGACACAAATAAAGGAGTAAAGTCGGGCTGGGATGCTGTACGGGGACTTTTCTGGAACAAAACAACACGCGTTACACCGAAATTAACCGAAGTGGAGCCGATGTCGTCCGCACGAAGTGGCTAGCTAACCTGCTGCAGACGGACGGATCTCACCGACGGCTATAACGTTGCTGTAGCGCTTCTTTTAAAGCCCTCCCATCGGGTTCATATCCTGTATTCTGGTCATATTGAACCAAGCACTCGTTTGCTGCCTTGAGGAGGAGAAAAAAACTGCGATTCATCCCATCTTTTTCTCAGTTGGCAGTCTGGAGGCAGGAGTCCTCACCGTGGTCGCTTTATAATCGCTGTGTTGTAGACTAATCAGTTGCTAGATAACGTCAGGTCTGCGGTCAGATCGGCCAGGTAGGATAGGTGCTAGTAGACTTATATACTGTACTGAAGAGCTTGTAGTAGATAACAGTGTTTGTTAGCTCTTTTGCTAACCAATCAGATGGATAGTGGGAGCACTGGGTGATGGATGAATGCACCAGATGTACTGTCAACGACATCTGCTAATGCCTAGTAAACACGGGTGAACCCAAGTTTGGTGGTTATCCTTTTTACTAAGTGATTTGATATCTTGGCAGGTGTTTTAACCAATCTGCCAGGGTTAGACAGGTGCATGGAAGCGGACGTTGGTAAAAATAATTTGATCTAATGCAACTTCTCAAAACGGTCCTTGCTTGATTTTCTTTTCTCTTTTAGCAGGCTCTACGTGTGCATACGCTTTAGTAGTTAAGACATGAGAACAATTTCGTTTACTTTGCCTCTGTCTGTGCGGCGGGTGCACGACCAGGGGCGTTCCCGAGAGGTCGGTCCCGTTTGGAGCGGTGCTCTCGAGGCTCCGGTTGTTGCAAGAGGCAGATAAACTGGCTTCTCTGTTGCTTTATTACATGAATCAGCAAATATTCAAGTCGATGTGTGGGTAAGCAGTGCACACTTGGACACACTCTGTCGCACTTCCCAGTTAGACGAATCGCATTAGCTTTGATCGCCCCAATTTGCTTGTTGCAGTGTTTCTTAGCCTGATCGATACAGAGCCCTCTTACAGAAGTGTGTGCTTCTTAAACAGCTGCCAAGCCCACCTGTCTGCAGCCGTATGGTGGTGCAGAGTGAGTTTTGACATGGCCCAATAACACTGCGTAGTTCCCGGGCGGATGTTTTAATCCAAGCCGTGGATGGGCTGCAGGCCTTGTTAACCCCTTCATGGCCGAGCTGCTGGAGTAATGTAAACAAACAGAGAGAGTGCATCGGGGGTAATTAGACCAAAGTGAGGAGGGGGCTCGGCTTCGATCATAATCATCGTTTTAAATTGGTCGTCAATACTCTGTTGCATTCTGACTTATTTAACTTACGTTTTGTATTATATTGAATTCGTTTATAGTACATTCTGTACAATGATGTTTGATTTATGTGCGTTTTTTATGGCGGCATTCTGCGATACGGATTGATGGACTCTTGTTGACAGACGTATTTTAATGTTTACTGGCATTGTAACTAAAAAGGATTCTTCTTCATGCCACATGCTAAAATCCCCATGATGCAGTTGTTATTGTGAATGATGAACGCAACCTCTTGAAACGGATTCAGACACCATTGAGCACTGGTCATCTGTGAACTATCTGCAATATCTGCTCGAGATTTTGGATTAAAGATGTCTCTTAAACCTGGATTTATGTGTGTAGAAAAGGAACTTTAAAGGGACACACTTTCTTTTTTTATTATTCTTTTTGGGAGAAACATCAAGGATTTCATTCAATCAATCATGTTCTCATCAGAGAATCCACAGTATCTCCGCCAAGGATTAAGCATGTTTGGTTAGTCCTTATCACTTACCTTACTGTTTATATATTTAATCCTTTTTGTCAGATCTATTCCATACAGCAACATTATATTATTGTGTACTTGAGGCATAATGCAACACAAATGTTGAATTATTATTATTAGACAGAAGCTATTTTTGTAGGTTTATATGATACAGATACTTAAGTTCATGGAAAATCATCCTCATCAACTTGTGTTTTTCAATAATTAAGATAATGATGATGTGATTTATACAGCTCTTACTCATTTATGGGGGTTCAGATTGTACTCGCTTCTGTTCTCCATCCAGCCTGTTATTGAGAACAGACAGTCCTTTTGTACATCTGCTGTTGTTGGAGTTATTTAACCACTCGAGTAGCTGTAGGTGGGCTACTGTGGCGCTGCTGTTATTCTGGGTTGCTCTCATTAATGATATTGTTATATTCTGCCAGGAAATGAATAGCTTTCACCTAATGTCTCAGATGTCCATTATTAGAGTGCTAAAATGAAAGCTACTGTGAAAACAGTGACCCAGATTTATGTGCGGTTATATGACTCCAAAGCATGAATGCTAGCATCACAAACATATTGGAAGAAATGATTAGACTTTGTGATGGGAGTAAGATTGCACCTCTTGTCTTGAGGATCTTGATTTCTCAAATAAGGAAATATTATCTTTAAAATCTTGTTGTCTTGAATGTGATTTCTGAGCAGCTTTTTATAAACGTCTGGACATCCGGTGGTGTTATCTGAAATAAACAATGCTGTTATCCTCCGCAGTGTGGACCAACGTAGAGCCCCGTTCAGTTCCAGTCTTCCCCTGGCATTCATTGGTCCCCTTCCTGGCACCCACCCAATCAGATGCTTCTTCTCTGCCAGGAGAGGGCCAGCACCCTGTCAACCACCCCCAAGCTGCCAGTCTGAAGACAGGTACTGAATTAATTAATGTTTGATGCAATGTAACCTGTATTATCAGTTACTTGGATACTGTTTTAAGTTCCATATATTGGTTTCTATGCCCCGGACAAAATCAAAAATGCATCTCTTTGTTGTTTTTCCTCAGACTGTCAGGGGGTGGCAGCACAGGCACAAGAGCCTGCAGAGGCACCTCCCATGGTAGAGAGAGGTCCTCCATCCCGGCCTACCCCCTCTTCTGATGAGCCGCCTCCAGAGAAGGAGAAAGGCGATGCGGAGAGGCCAGACAGCGAAACAGAGAGTGACGTGGATGACCCGTAAGAGCACTTTTTGAGTTATGCAGTGATTCAATGTGCAAAGCTGTGAGGTTACATAAACACTTAAAGATACACCCTGCACCTGCAACCTTGCCAGTGTCTTTTTATAAAAAGTGGTTATGTATTTGTCCCAGTCAGCCCTCACAGTAATGTTCTCTTTGTGGTACCCACACATACAATATTGGAGTGTGAAATGTTCTGTATCTTTGCGCTAATTTGGGCAGAAGAGCTCAATGCCAGAACAAAGCAGATGGGAACAAAAGCATTCCATCTCTGGGCTTTATCACTATATGAAAGGCAGTGGCCAGGCCGTCAGCCATTGAAATGGATGAGCTATCTGCTGAATCTGCTGATGTATCTCATGGGAGATGAACTACTTCTGCTGTGTGTCTGCATCTGAGAGACTTGAAGCTCTGGGATAAATAATACCAGAGACAAAAAAAACTATCTTACAGTTTCAAAGATTAAAAAGGGAAAGCGAAAGCACATGTGCGTTTTGTCCTCAAGGATATAATCTAATATAGATTACACTTTGTTTCAGCTTTCTCCCAGGCGTGGTACCAGAGCCTCCCCTCGCTATATCACCCGTGAAGAGACGCACTCAGTCCCTCAGTGCGCTGCCCAAAGATGGAGATAAGAGCAGCCCTGGAAAGGTTGATCTATATTACTCCTATTATCATCATCGAATTCTCAATGTTCCCTTTACTAACATGTAATATCTTTCTATCGTTCCTATTCTGTCTTTCAGAGGGAGAAGGACCACATCCGGCGACCAATGAATGCATTTATGATTTTCAGTAAGCGCCATCGAGCATTGGTGCACCAGCGGCACCCGAACCAGGACAACAGGACAGTCAGCAAGATCCTCGGGGAGTGGTGGTATGCCCTGGGACCCAAAGAGAAACAAAAGTATCATGATTTAGCTTTCCAGGTACACACATGCAATTACCAGCAAATCAACATAAGTGGCAATAGACAACTTTTCCACCCCAGCTGTTTCAAGTGATATATTTAAAGACAACTGATATACTTTCCATTTCCCTCAGCCTAGAAAAAACATATTATTGTGATTATTTCCTACTGCTGCTGGGAGTAATTGCAGTCCAAGACCGATAACGTCGGAGCTTAACGGTACCACGGTCTTTAATAATTCAGCCCCGGGGCCCGTTTAATACCGGGGCTCGGTACCCGTGGCAGACAAAACTGCATTCTGAAAGCAAGGCTCTGGAAACCTATCAATGGTGTCACTATTCTATACCCGTTACATTGTGAAAACAATATTTACAGTTGCATTAAAAGCATCTATTGCCTCTTTAATCCTTTTGTGCTAACCTGTAGTACACATACTACATGTTTGTATTCTTCTTCACTTGCTCATTTTCCCTTCTGTTCCCAGGTGAAAGAGGCCCACTTTAAGGCCCACCCGGACTGGAAGTGGTGCAACAAAGACAGGAAGAAGTCCAGCTCTGATGGCCGTGGGGTCCCGGGGGGGAAAGACATCAGAGAGAGGAGCATGTCTGAGTCTACAGGTTGGTTTCACCTAGGGCTGTGCAATTCATCGTATTTTAATCTCTATAAATAAAATGATTATTATTATTATTTATTTTTTTAATGTTTTTTTTATTTTTTTTTATTGGATTTTCAGTTGAATTATACTTAAAGTTCACGGTAATCAACTGTTAAAAACATACTGTTCACATTTTCTTTTTCAATAAATGGATGTTTTCAAAGTACATTTTTAATAATCCTGATATCAATTATTGACCAAAATAATCGTGATTATGATTTTTGCCATAATCGCACAGCCCTAGTTTCACCCAGCTCTAATGATATATCACATAAAGATGTGTATTTTTACAACATGTTTTATTTACAGTATTTTGTATCCTTTCCAGTACTTTAACAGTGCTCTTTTTGCCCCCTGACAGAGCCCCATTCTGTGGAGATGAAGGGGGTTGGGCCTGGTCTGGTGGGAGTTTGTGAAAGAAGCGCAGCAGAAGGTCATGTGGGCCAGCTCACCCGACCCCGGGCCTTCTCTCAAAGCGCCGTGCACAGCCTGGAGCGCAGTGACAGGGGGAACACACAGGCTCTGGCAGAACTGGCACAGGTATGGAGGAGCAAATGTTGATTTCGTTTTTTTTAACCTTGTGAACATAGAATCAAGATCATTATCATCAGTTCTGCTGATTTTGTAAACATGACTTGAATTGAAATTTACATTTTATACATTTTAAGAAATTATAGTTTTTGTATTACTACCCCAAGCTTCCATAAGTGGGTCAAAAATGACCCGTATGCATTTTCTATAGAATCCTATGGGAACCTTTGATTCTTATCACCTGTTGCCGTCAGGAATACATTCACTGTGGACCACACAGACTACATCACTAGTGACACCTCTCAGGAAGATTATTTTACACAGCAAGATCTGATACCTGTCAGTATCATAATATTAATAATACATTATATTTTTATAGGGCGTTTCAAGGACTCAAAATCGCTTTACAATATAAGGCAAGGTTAGGGTGGGGGGTATAGGACTATCAAACTTGATCAACCGGCATGGATTGATGGGGGGTGGGCTATGAGTAGACAAGAGGAGAAGAGATGAGTTTTGAAAAGGGACTGGAATAATGTGAGGAGGGTCTCAGAATAGCGGAGATCTTTGCATCGATATGTTCAAAATGTAAAAGTAATCTCTAAAATTATAAATAGTGAAAAGTTAAATATAAAATATTTCTTGTGAACCAAAATATAATACTAAATATTATACAAGTGATTTTTCTTAACCAAAATGACAAAAATTGTATAAAAACACATATTATTCTAATACGGGTCTTTTTGACCCACTTATGGAAGAGTGTAGGGTCCAGCCACTCGTGCATCTAAGGGTTAATAGCATGTCAGTTTTGACAGTAGAATATAAGGCATGTTCATATAATGAGAGGTCATGTCATACTTCAGATAAAATAAAGCAAACTGTTTCAAAAGCATCTCTGCTACATGGTTCCTTACTTTTTTTCAGATGTGTGGGGATGGTGGCAGTCAGTATCCGAGTCATGCCCCGCCCCTGTCTCGGTCCCAGCGGGGGGTCAGCGAGGATATGACCAGTGATGAGGAGCGCATGGTAATCTGTGAGGAAGAGGGAGATGACGATGTCATTGGTGAGAATTAAGACCATCTCTACTCTGAAAACGATTGTTGGATTACCTTTGTTAAATTGTTAGTACACTGCTTCTGTGTCATTAATGTACTTTATACATTCCCAGCATCTGCATATTGAACTCATCATTTGTTGGCTGTATGTTTCCTTTTGAATTAAATGCACAGAATGTGGCTGAATTGTGTCCAGTCTTTTTTTACCACTGCCTTGTTTTGATGTTAAAGATCAGATAGGATTGACAGTAGATTCTAAATACACGCTGAAGCGATTGGATTATAAACTGCAAGGATTGTCAAGTGTAGCTGTAGAGTATTTTTTCTTCTCCACAGAGGACCCTTATCCTAGCAGCTCCATAGACCTCAAGTGTAAGGAGCGGGTGACTGACAGCGATAGTGAGAATGGTTCTGGAGATGAAAGTGATCGCAAGGTAACCAGCTTGAACAATATATTTTCTTCTACCTACCTACCTACCTATATATCTATTTACCTACCTACCTACCTACCTACCTACCTACCTACCTACCTACCTACCTACCTACCTACCCACCTACCTACCCACCTACCCACCTAGGGGTGTAACGGTTCACAAACATTTCGGTTCGGTACGTACCTCGGTTTTTAGGTCACGGTTCGGTACGTTTTCGGTACAGCAGAAAAAATTATCACAAAACATAAAATATATATATATTTTTTTAATTATTATTAAATTGTGAATATTCACTCAAATAAATATAATAAAATAAACATTAAGGTGCAGCATTTCGATGAACTGAAATAATCTGTATTTAAATGTACTGTACTAGCACCTAAGCAACCACATTGACATTAGGACTTGCTTGTCATTGTATTTTCATGTTTTTTTAAAGAAAGATGAACTTGTCCACATTGCTTGCCGAAAAGACAGATCAGCTGGCACTAACAATGTCTGCTGCTGTGGAGAACCCTCTCGCTAGGGACAGAGGTAGCAGATACAGCCAGGTAGCACTTTGCTAACATGGCAACATAAGGATATTTGGCGTTTGTAATAGCTTTGGCTCGGTCTGAACGTGTTGCGAGTGGTGGAGGCTTAAATGCTAGCAGGAGTTGGGTTTGCACTTCAGTCTTTTTTCTTTTGGTACCGGTGATATTCACGTTCGGGTGATGCCTTTTCAAATGAGTGTGCAAGTTTGATGTATTGCCAGCCGCGTAATCAATTTTAGTTGAACAATGCCAAACAGCTTTGGTTCGGTCCACCTGTCTTTGTCCGTCATCCTTGAACGTAACTGCGAAACCAAAATGTTCCCAAACCGGAGACTTCAATGATGCTGGAGGATTTTCAAGCTCAACTTTATCTGCGTTCGCCATTTCGCCAGTTCCTCAAATTACTGACTACATTTGAACGCATCCCCCTACTTACTAACTATCTATCTATCTATCTATCTATCTATCTATCTATCTATCTATCTATCTATCTATCTATCTATCTATCTATCTATCATTCATTCAAAAGTACTTGCCTTCATTGAATCTAAAAAGAATGTCTTTCTTTACAGAGGGTTTTCGCTCCAGTCATTTGCTCCTCGTCTTCCTCACATCATGCCCCGCATGGCAGGAGTGTCTCACTGTCCTCTTACCCCAGCAGCAAGCGTTATGAGGAGGGGCGATCAGGAGGGGGAGGGTTTTCAGATCACAGGAGGAAGGACAGAGGAGGAGGAGGAGGAGGAGGAGGAGGAGGCGGAGGAGGAGGAGGAGGAGGAGGAGGAGAGGTTAAGGACACATTTGGGGGTGGAGGAGGAGGAGTGCAAGCCACTTCTCTCTCCCTCACTTCTGGCCAATCAGTCATCACCACTTCTTCAGCTGGAGGGCATCACCCCTCCATGGTAGGATCACTCGGCGGGACCTTTCTCCCGGGCATGGGCGCTGTGAGGGTGGCGTCCACGGTGGTGACCAATGTGATGCGTCCTGTCATCAGCACACCGCTGCCCATCGCCAGCAAATCCAGAGACGGAGGCACATCGTCCAGCCCTCATCCGCCAGAGAGGAAGTCCCTGACTCCCCAACAGCAGCCGCACTTTCTGATTGGATCAGGAGGCGGTTTGCCAGCCACAGGGGGTGGGTACTACTCTTCATCATCACCTCATCCTTTAGGTGCAGGCCATGGTGGTGTCGTGACTAATTTGGTGTTAGGAGGGGCTCTGTCTGCTCAGCCTGCTGTACAGCTCCTCACCCCCTCCCACCACCAGCAGCAAGCCTTCCCCTCCTCCGCTGTGTCTCATAGCCAAACCAACGGGCCCCTGCCTCTCTCCCTGCTTCATCCCCAGTTCCTTCCCGCCTCTGCCCTAGCCTCACACGGGGGTAAGGCCATCACACAAGTCCAGTACATCCTGCCCACCCTACCTGCCAACACCCACCCCAAGAGTCCTCCTCAGCATCTCAGCCAGCCAACCAGTATCTTCAACCTGCCCACAGCTCCACCCACACACATGTCTCTGGCCAATGGGAAGCAGCAGGGGTCCGGATACACGTCCAGCTCTGCAGTGGGAGTGGTCAGCCCGGGGTCTAGAGGTGAGAGTTTTAGAGGCTTGTTTGATCTACCTTAATGGACTAAAACAGAACAGTCTATTTCAAACACACAGATCATCTTAAAAAAGTTATATTAAACCTTTTGATTCATATTGAGAGAAATTATGCAAAAGGTTTTAATTGTTAATCACACATCAAAACAAAAATATCAGTCAAAATAATTGTGATAAGTAATTTTTTCAGAATCAGGCAGCTGAACCCTCAGAACAACTAATCGCTCATGCATAGCCTTTTTATACTGCTCCTAATCAAATTCTATTCTCATCTAATCTCTTCCCAGTTGTTATGTAGTATGTTTTTCTCGGTTTCCAAGCAAAGTGAGAATCCTAAGAATCCTTGTGGTACTGTTACATTTTCTTTGTTGGCTTTAGAAAACGTCCACAAAAAAATGAATGCAGTGTGTGAACAGAAGGCTCCATCTGAACGCGTGTCTCACATTAGGCCCTTTCACACCAGAGTACTTTTTCCCGTTTAGTTCCGATAGTTCCTTGGATTTTGCGTTCACACCAAAAAGATAACTTTCCCCCCTTTTTAGTGCCTGCTAGAGAGGTGGTGCTTTGCTGGGGAGAAAAAAGTTCCAATTTCTGATTGGCTGGGCGAGTTGCCCGTAAAACTCTGAAAAGTTTTGTGAAGCCGCCATTGTATTTGCTGGCATTAGCATTATTAGCATTAGCCCCGCACACCAAAGGAGAGAGAATAACTTATGGCAACACAAAAAAAAACATGGGAGCGGTGGAGTGATGACGAGGTGTCGGCGTTCTGGCGATTTTCTCGGAAGGCTAACTCCGGGGACTTCGGGTGGCAGTATACACCGTGAAGTTGTTTGCGGCCTGCCAGTAAACCCAAAGCAGAAGAAGAAGAAGTGACGTCAGCGGCTTCATTTGCGTTCACCCTCAGGAACTTATTTCGGTGTGAACGCGATCTGCTCTTTAGTTCCATGGGGGTGCTGGGTACTAAGTGCTGGGAACTAAGTACAGCAAAGTACTTTGTGTGAAAGCGGCTATTGAGCATAAATAAGCCTTTAGAAAGTAGAGTGCATTTGGATATAATTCCGCGGTCACTACGCATAAAATCACTCACTCATTCTTCCTTTTTTCTCTTTACTTGCTTCAGTGCAAACACAATCTCCAGTGCTTCAGGGCAAAATGTTTGTTCCCATGGCAACAGTACGGACAGCGCCAGCTCCACCCCTTCCTGTCCAGAACGGCGCTCAGACGGGAAGCAAGGTCAGTGAGACCGCAGCACTGCAGACACTGATATGAGAATCAAATTGTATCAAAGTAGGACCACTTGCATTGTTCATCTATAAATGTGTATTTGTTGTTTTCTTTATGACTTCCCCTTTCCACGCCAGATCATCCAGATTGCTCCCATGCCTGTGGTCCAGTCCCAGCTGCCTCAGGGCGGAGCGGTCCATCCTGCCAGCCCTTTCCCTATCTCAGTGGGCACGGCTGCTCCAGGATCAGCCCCCTCCCAGACTTTACTCCTGCCACCAGCTCCTACCAGGTAGAAAACAACACACAATCTACATAATAAAGCTTTATTTATATATAGCACTTTTCATACAACACATGCAGCTCAAAGCGCTTTACAAAATGACACATCACAAGTTAAAAATAAATTCCCCTGAGATTATTTGTTAAGAACTTTAAACAGTGCATGCAGCAACATATAACATTTGATCAGGTTAACAGACACAAGGAGGTAACATGTATGATAATTAAAATAAAATAAATAATGGTTTCTCTCTGAAGACACAAGAAACTGAGTCGATGCAACAATATAAAATCGTATAACAAATGAATATTGATCCTATTCTTATCAACCCTTTTGTGCTTTTTGTTCTGCATTCGCCACTGGCTTGATAACATCGAGCAAGTTATATACACACTTTGTAGCAGGACTATTATGTCAATCAATCATTTCAAGTAACCGTGACCTCGTAGTTTGTTCTGAAGTGGTAAACATCACTTTTTTCGTACCAGAATAAACGTAACAAAGAATGCAGTTTTCAGCCCCAACAGTTCTAAATTGACTGTGAAATGCTTTTCTGAAATTGCCTGCCAACCCCTTTTTTATTTTCATGAGAGTAAACCCACACACCTGCCACTGAAAGAAGACCTCAACAAAAGGTTATTTCAGAAAGTCACCATGTAAATATATTATCATTGAAGCATGCTGCTTTCTGAAAAACACTAAGTGTTGATTAAACGTGTGACTAGTGAAGCCTTCTTGAGAAAACGGTTTAATTAGTATTAAACGTCGGCCAAATTAGGAATCTTCATGCACATAAAGATTAAATCGGTTTATTATTTTCAACAAAAAATGCTGTTAAGCCAATTTAAGAGAACCGATGTTCTCTCCTTATTTGATCTAAAAATATTTTGATTGCAGGGAAGTTATTTTTATCTTGCAAAGCATTTATCTGACTGCCCTCCAGTTTGCCCTAAATGTTTAGCTTCCTTCATTCTAGCTGCTTAAGAGATGAAAATCTAAAAAAAGCTTTAACCACAAATTAAGCAGCTTGAACAAAATACAAAATGTGTTGAGATATATTTGATCTATTTCCTGCTGTGATAGATGTCGTTCTGTCTGTTGTAGCGCTGAAACTTCCTCTCTAATGCTGCGTCTCCATTACAGTTTAGTAGCTGGGGCAGTAACTATAGTAACGCAGTGTAGGCGGAGCCGTGACGTCATCTTCAATGCGAAACACAAAACCAACATCAGCCGTTAGCTGTTAGCACTCAGAGCTCACAGCTCCTCATATCTGTTCAGAAACTAGACAAAAGTTAAACAAGTACAAACCACAGACTGCCTGTGTCATGGCGAATACAGTCGCTGGGTTATTTATGTCTGGAGGCCGTTGTTGTGAGTGTGGACGGTCGGAGCATATACTGCGTTAGCTTAGCCGATCTCCATTCAGAAAACACGTATTTTAAAAGGTGTTTCGCCTGCCGTCTGTCTGCAGACTCGTCAAAGCATTAATTCATGGTTTTTACTAACCGGTATCAGTATGTTGTTACTTCGGCATCATTTAGAAACCTGTATTACAATAAAATCACGGTCAAATATGTTCATCTTGTTGTAGTTGTAGCCCACTTGCCAGCGATTCTCTCTCTAGTTTAGCATACTCAGCCTGGTTGTTGGCCCGGAAAGAACCTGGATTTTGGAGGGCCAGAAAAACTGTGAAAAGTACCCGTTAGCCGGAACTACGCCAAGTGGAAACGCAACAAAAATCGGGCCGTGTTTGGCACGGCACGCTTAAACCGTGCGACGCGCTGCAGTGGAAATGCGCCATAACACTGGACTTGTAACGTCCTATTATGGAGATCTATGTTGTAAAATCCAAAAGCAATTTCTTTGACAGATAGATGATGATCAGATGTCTGAAAGGGGCTATAACCTCATTATGTGCCAGTAAAGCTCTGACTAAACAGGCGCCCGTTTATGAACATATGCCAGCCTCAATCATCCATCATGATCTCAGTGAGCCAGACATTTGTTACCGTATGATATAAATCCGGCTGGTGCCTTCTATCAAATGATTCACAAAGCGCTTCAGAAGAAAATGGATAAGGCGTGCTGTGAGAAGATCCTGTGTACATGCTCCATGACAAATATTTATAAAGAGGAGTTCCAACACATGAGCAAACATTTGAGAGGATGCAGCAGCTTGGATCCCCGTTATTGGTTTAGTGTCGTGCTTTCTGTTGAAGCAGCATTTATTTTTCAGAAGACACCACTCATGGAGGAATTAAATGGGAGACAGCAGGCCGCTCATTAAGGATGCACAACATTTTTTTAGACAATAGTGAGAAATGCATATCATTATGTATATTGGCATAATCAAATTATTGCTGATAAATTGTCAGCTTTTAATACAAAGCTAAATTACACAATTTAATTTCCTGTGTCAAAAATGCTGCTAAAAGTACTGTGTATGGCTGGAACGTCTTTACTTAAAGGGGACCTATCGTGCAAAATGCACTTTTTGATGTATTTTATACATAAATATGTGTCCCCGGTGTGACAGGGAACTCACGCAGCGTCAGAAAATAAAACACTCTCTTTTCCCCCGTACCCAAATCTCTAAAAACGGGGCACCCACGTGGCGGACCCACGGCCCTGTCAGAAAGTTGCTATCAGAAACAATGCCGAGGGTCCCACATGAGCTCAGCCCCCTCCTTTTTTTTAATCAATTTTTTTAAGCTCTTACCCAAAATCAGCACTTTTGAAACAGGAAGTGAAACAGAGGGATATGAGGCATGGCTAGAATGGGTGATCTGTTTGGTATTTTGAGAAAAACACTTCATAGACATGTTTTTTATATATTTTTTATATATCTGAGACCCATGCTATTGCCTAAAAATAGCAGGATAGGTCCACTTTAAAATATGGCAGCAGTGTTGCATAACTGAGTCATGTTGCAGGCTGCTTCCTTTAGGGGAGGGTAGAACATACAGTATATATTGTTTTTCAGATTGCAATGTTGAGCAAAGGCCATCGATCCAAATGTATTATTTAAAGTTACTGGTGTCGGTATCTGCACAAACTCAAATGTACCATCATCAATAACAAGCTCTATGTAAACGCAGATATTATTTATAATCTTAAAGGTGGGTCATTTATTTCAGAAACACTTGTTATATTCCATGGAATGCTCTTAACATCCCGATAGCAGTGAATAAATTAAATGCTTTGACAATAAATCCATAATAAAAAATCATCTGTGGAAGCTGTGGCGCTGTAAAAAGCACGACCAATCATCTGAGCCGTCCCGGCTAAAGTAACTGGATGGCCTACCTGCCTGTCAGCCTTCCATCGGGGCACAAACTTATCTCGTGCCCTCATTGGTCATGTGCGTGTTGGTGTGTGTTGGAGGAGGGGCTCTGTGAGGAAGAGGGAGATTTTTTTTCAGCTGCGTAGTTTCAAATTCTAGCGCACTCGAGCTGGTTTCTCCAAAATGACCTACCTTTAATTTCAATTCCCCAAACAGGTTTAATTTTCAAAGATACATTAATTGTTCTTGTAGTTGATGCATCGAAGTAACTCCTGTTACTTTTAGATTGATAATAATGATATATATTTTCAGTTGTATTGTTTCTAAAGGCAGAAGATTTCCTAAAGCACAGCGGACAGACAATAGGAGAAACAAAAACTCCATGAGGGGTGCATCTGCAGCCGAGCAGCTCTATTCTGGATGCGTTAGTCATGCTGCTGGTGGCTCATGTTGCCTCTGCCTGCCACCCCCACACTACCTCTCAGCTTCTAACACACACACACACGCACACACACGCGAACGCACGCGCACACACACGTTATCCAGGACTGCACGCTGTGATGTACACTCGTCCCCTGACCCTCACTGCAGTTCTTGATTCCTGCTCATTACTAACACCTTCTGTCACCTTTCTTGACATTTTCTATTACAAAAATGTCATCCTTTCCTCCTTTCCTCCTTTCCTCCTCCTCCCTCTATTCGACTGTCCTCTTATCATCCTCTTTATTTTCTCTGTGCCTCCTCACTCAGGATCACCTATGTCCAGTCCACTCCAGGGGTCTCATCCACTCTGGTCTCCACGACAACAGGCTCCTCCGTCACCCATCAAGCGCTGCCGGTGTCTGGATCTGCCTATGTGCCATCGCCCCTGGCAACACTGGGGTTCACCGCCATCGCACCTCCTGGACAGACCCTGGTGCAGCCGCTGATCTCAGGTCAGTGCTGTGCAGAGCTCCTGCTTCACATCTTTAGACGCTAACTCTGTGTCATGTATAAATTAAGTGATCTGATACTCAGCAGGAGTTTGCATTTAGCTTCTTCTGTGACAAACTCAGCCAAAGTGAACCGTTTTAGCTTCCATTAAAACATGACATGTTCTTTTTATGAATCTACTATTGATGAATAGGTGGATGGATAGATAGATACTATACTACTTTACTTACTTACAGAGGCTTCTTCAATAAATACAATTAATTTGACCGTACTCTTATACACGTGTAAGGCTCTAAAACAGAGTTGTGTTTACACATTTCAATCAATCATAATCTAAGTGAGCCAGTGGTTTATCATGTATGGATACACTGTCAGTTATAGCTCTAGTCTCTTCGTGCAACACAGAATCTATATTTTAATATACAAATATTTCAAATAAATTTTAAACAAAACGATTATTAACATCAGGTTTTTTAACTCTGTTAGCTTGAGCATTCTAGACCAGGGATGGGCAGTACTTGTAGTCCTGATGCCTTCCACTAGACTCCTAGTTACGTCGCGAGCTGCACACATGATTCTGTTCAGCAGCCAAATACCGCGAATTAATCTGTGACGCGTTTGTGTGTATTGCGTCACGAGAAACACCGGCTGTTGTTATGCCTGCTGTGACGTTAAGTTACCGCTTGTAATTATGCCGCAGAAGCTTCAAAGTTTGTTTTTATCATCTGAATTTGGCGAAACAAGTTTAATATTCTAAAAACCAAGACTTTGTTTTTGTAATCATAGATAACACGGACCCTGCCGTGTTATCTATGATTACTATACGCTTTTCATTCATAATGTCAGCGGGAGGGGGGGAGCGGCGCTGAGGAACAGCAGGGTGCGGGCTGACGGGTGTCTGTGTGGACCCTTATTGTGGAATAAGGGGAATGCAGAGACCGGATACAAGTGTCTGAGGTTCAAGTCAGACGACTGATGTCTGGGTCAGTGTTCATGACTCCATGCTCATGTCCTCTTAAAGGTTCATCTCAATGCACACACACTTTCCGTGCTTTCCAATTGTTTGAAAATAGTTTTATTCCACTGTTAAATAACCTGTTCAATACAAACATGCCACTTAAATAACATTTCTGTGAAGTGATATTTGTTTAGTGAGCTTATTAGAGGATGTTCATTGACATTTTACAATCTTTCAGGGAAGATGTCAGACTTAGTATTTGTGTTAATAATTACATACAATACATGGAATTTGTGTGTGTTTGTGTTCCAAGTGAATCTGCGGCCCCCTGGTGGCCAGTACATAAATGATGTGGCCCCCACTACTATCCAAGTTGCCCATCCCTGTTCTCGACACATACATTTCCCTTAGAATATTTACAAATGAGGTTTTAATGCAGACGACAATACTCATATATATATATATATATATATATAATACAAAACTACAACAACCACATGTGACTCCTGATTATATACATATACTAATACTAAATCTTTGGTGGATATTCATGTGGGTTGCATCTGAATCAATTTCAGTATGACGACGATGTGAAACTAGGACTAGTTAGACACCTCACACCTTGTCAAATCAGGACTGCAGGACGGAAAAAAGCATCAATTTGAACATTTATTGATGTGAAAATGTTGTGAATTATCACTGAAAGTTTTACAGAACATTAAATATTAGTTTTTCTTCTTGGTCTCCTGTCTCGTCCTCCAGGTCAGCCTCCGCTCCTGGCCCCCTCTCAGTCTCCTCAGCCCTGCACCTCGGCCCCTGTCTCGGGCTCCGGTGCCCAGATAGTCACCGCCATCTACCGTCCTCCTTCCCCAAATGTCACCATGGCAACAGGGATGGTCTCCATGACAGCCGTGCCCTCCAGCGTGGTCTACTCGGTCTCCAGTGCTTCCCCTCACATCCTGTCCAAACACACAGCATCCCCCGGCACTGTCACGCACACACACCAACATCCAGACAGACACCTGCCTGCAGACAGACAGGCTGACAGACACTCAGAGATGCTGATGCATTCAGACAGGCATGCGGAGAGGCAGACCTCCAGCAGCTCAGCGGCCCCCCCCAGTGGCTCAGCTGTGAGACCCTGCAGTCCTCCTCTTCAGAGCCAAACACCGGGTACGACTGCACATAATGCTTCTTAAGTTAAAGTAGCAAGACGACATCGTAGAAATACTCTTTCACAAGTACAACAATCCTGCATTCAAAATGTTACTTAGGAAAAATATAAGAGTATTGGCATCAAAATGTCCTTCAAGTACCAAGAGTAAAATGATGCGTAATGGCCCATTTCAGAATCATATATAGTACACATAATTGTAGTGGAGTAAAAAGTACAATATTGAAGTATAAAGTAGCTTAAAATGAAATGTTGCATATAATGTTTCTACCAGAGGTGGCTAAAATGATCGAGACCAAATTGAATTGTTACAAGTAAAAGTTCGCAATCAATATCTTACTTAAGTAAAAGCACCAAAAGTACAAGTGCTTATAGCTAAATATCAGATTCATATATATTACGTATTATGATGTTAATTATGATTATTGATTATCACAGCTAGATAATTTGTGTTCTGCTGCTGGATGTTTTAACCTATAATATGTCATTATTAACGTATTAGTTGATTTGTATTGTCTTATAATCTGAATATATAAAGTAACTAAAACTGTCAAATAAATGTAGTGGCGTAGAGTATTAAATGGCCTACTGTGAAAGTACCTCAAAATGTATTTAAGTAAAGTATTTAAGTAAATGTACTTCACTTTCCACCACTGTTTTTTAAATCTGATTTACATGTTTGTAATTGTTTGTGTTTTTACAGGCAGTGCACCGGGAACACCCAAACTAATGCAGCTCTCTGTCAGGACCCCTCAGAAGGTGAAGGCGACGGTGGCGAACATCCCCGTGGGCAGCTACGAGGGAGGGGGCCGGGGGAAGGAGAAAGACAGGGAGAGGGGGAGAGAGAGGGAGAGAGAGAGAGGGAGAAAGAGAGGGAGAGAGAAGCTGCTGCCGCCTCGAGTCGCTTCTCGTTTGACGCTGAGCTGCCGGGGCAGACGGCGTCTCCATCGACACATCCTGCGGAGGAGCCCCCCGCCTCAGAAAGACCCCAGGAGGGGGCTGCAGACCCCCCCGACACACGGCACAGAGAGGGCACAAACAAAGAGGTGAGAGAGCATCACACACTGGCTGTAGGCCCGGACATAATGAGGGGAAACGACTCCTTTATTCAAAGCTACCATTATTTCATTTTTGTTGATATTCATTCTGATATACTGGACATATTTTATTTTCCAACTTGTCAGATTCTTATTGTATTGACTTTTTTGTATATTTGTATTTCTTGTAAACATTCAAAAGTTCTATATTTGCTCCTTTTTTACAACCTACTTCCTCTAACTGTATTTATGTACGCACCATCGTAGACCAAAGCAGATTCCTTGTATGTGTATTCCTACAAAATGTTTGATTTAAATTAATCTCCTCTCCTCCTCTCATCTCCTCTCCTCTCCTTTCCTCTTCTCATCTCCTCCTCTCCTCATCTCTTCTCTTCTGTGCAGGGTGGATGGAAGGAGTCTCTCCCCTCCTCACCTGCGCCTCCTCCCGCCTCTGACCCCCCTCCGCGCCCCCCACCCACTGAGAAAGAGGGTCCTACACCCAAGAAAGTCAAAATGCGCCCTCCGCCCCTCAAGAAGACCTTTGACGCTGTGGACAAGTGAGTTACCACCTTTACGAATCTCTCGTCTCGTAGGTCTGCAGACGACTCAAGGCTTTTATGTCGTGTGTGCATAGCTACAGTGTGACAATGAACATCTTAGGTCACAGTAAATCAGATAGAATATCATAGAAATAGTGCAGAATAGTCTTTATATGTTGTGTAATAGAAGCTTCGGGTGAAGAACCAAGCGAGTCTTGTCCAAAGTGAACGTGTTTACTTTTGATTAATGTAACAGTTTCCAATAAGAACAGTAGAAGACGGGGAAATGCACTCGACATACTCGTATTCATTTCCAAATCATAACAGGAAGGAGTAAGAGCAGGACACATACCTGCACTTCAAAATAAAAGCATTTCCTGTGAAACATTTTACCCTTAACTTTGTCAGGAAGCAAATAAACAAATGTTTTCACTGCCTTCAATAAAATAACGATATACAAGTCGTTGGAATATTGATATATATATATATATATATATATATATATAAGTTGCGACCAGATGTTCTTTCAAAAGTGCAGGTGTTTAGCACTGTTATGAGAAGGTGTCTGGACGGTGTGTATATACTGTGTGTGTGTGTGCGTGTGTGTGTTGGTCTGGCAGGGTGCTGTCGGAGGTTTACTTCGAGGAGCGCTTTGCGGAGCTGCCGGAGTTTCGTCCTGAGGAGGTGTTACCCTCCCCCACCCTGCAGAGCCTCGCCACCTCGCCCCGCGCCATCCTGGGCAGCTACCGGCGCAAGAGGAAGAACTCCACAGGTCTCACTCTCATCTCACTCTGAAGACACTTTGTTATACTGGACATTGGAGGGTGGCTGCAGAGTAGTGTGGACTTTGTCAGCATTTTGTGTCTTGGTTAGTCTTGTTTTAGTCAAATGTCTTACATTACATTCTCCTAACACTAGGATGGGTCAAATGCAGGGAAGACGTTTCGTTACTAGTACCTGTACTATGTAACATTTGAATCTAATCTAATTAGTATAGTCTAAAAATGTCTTCCAAGCTGTGTTGCCGCTGAAGTCCTGATTATTATATAGTTTGTATATTCAACCCTAGTGATAGTTAGTCTGCTCTTTTTAGTTAAAGGGGACCTATCATACAAAATGCACTTTTTTATGTCTTTCATAAACATGTGTCCCCGGTGTGTCGGGGAACTCACGCAGCGTCAGAAAATAAAACCCTCTCTTTTTTCCTCCGTACCCAAATCTCTAAAAACGGGGAACAACGGAGCTGATCCAGATTTGCGTCCGATATGATGTAATATCTGAAATGTGGACCCACGGCCCAATCAGAAACGTGGCTATCAGAAACAATGCCCGACTGTTTTGGACGTAATATGGTCGGTGTTCACATTAGCATCGCTAACACTCAGAGCTAACCTGTACTGGAGAGCATGTGTGTGAAGAAGCAGGAAGTAGAAAGGAACTCACCTTGTGGTTTAACCGGCAAGAGAGAAAGCCTTTGAGCTCCAGACTGTTTCAGATCCTTGATAATCCATGATATGGCGTTTCATCACGGCAGCATTTAGTTCAGACAGTAGCTGCCGGGTCCCGCATGAGCTCAGACCCCTCCTCTTTTTAAAGCTTTATCCCCGAATCAGCACTTTAGAAACAGGAAGTAAAATAGAGGGACATGAGGCTTGGCTAGAACGGGTGATCTGTTTGGTGTTTGGAGCAAAACACTTCATAGACATGTTTTTAATATATTGTTATATATCTGAGACCTACGCTATGACCTTTAAGAGAAATAAAGAGTAATTCTATTATTTGACATTTTTAAACCACGTATTTATTATCTTTTTTTCCAGAGTCACAGTAACCCAGTGCCATGGAAAAGGATAAAAATATCTTAGTGGTAGTTTCCGATGAAGAGAGGAACATTGCTGCACCGACTGTCATACGTGTGCGATCATTTGGAAAACACATGTATCAATAGATCAGAACTACACCAGTTCTAACTGAGTTACACGATGCTCCTTACAGACGTATTAGTGAACCCTGATAAATACATCACTGTGATTTAAAGTGTGTTTCTTCTCTCTGCTTGTAGACCTGGACTCAGCCACTGAAGAGCAAGTCTCTCCGAAGAGAAAGAGCCGGCGGCGCTCGAGCTGCAGCTCCGAGCCGAACACGCCCAAAAGCGCCGCCAAGTGTGAGGGAGACATCTTCACCTTCGACAGAGCAGGTGACGCACAGAGAAGAGTCCACGTGCTTCATGTAGGGTCCTTGTGTTCTGATATCCTCACTCCGAGTTCTGGAGAGGTAGAGATAGATGGAAGTACATATGGATAGCGGTGTAGGTTGGGTGCCCTGTTTCTGTGTTTCCACTTTACTTTCTTTGTAATGTTTTATCTTTTTGTTTTAATGGTGTTTCTGCTTATGACATAAACAAAGATGTTTATCATAGTAAATAGTTTCCTGTTGACTGAACCCCCCCACCCTGTCCCTCCCTCCCTGTCCCTCCCTCCCTCCCTCCCTCCCTCCCTCAGCCACAGACGGAGAAGACATCCTGACGGACATGGAGTTCGACAAGGTGCCGTACTCGTCCCTGAGGAGAACTCTGGACCAGAGGAGAGCGCTGGTGATGCAGCTGTTCCAGGAGCAGGGCTTCTTCCCATCAGGTGAGAGAGAGAGAGATACACACACACACGCACGCACGCACGCACGCACACACACACACATATATACAGACACACAGACACACACACACACACACACACACACACACACACACACACACACACACACACACACACACACAGACTCACACACAGACACACACACACACACACACACACACACACACACACATATACACACGCACACACACGCGTGCGCACACACTAGAGATGTTAAGATTCACCGATTCGCATCGGTGCACCGGTATAAACGTTCAAGATGCGAGTGCACCGGTTGAAAGAGTGCACATCGGCTACAGTTTGGGTTGAACCGGGTTGAACTCGCGATGCATCGATTGCGTAGCGTCTTTGCATCGGTAAAAAACGATTCATTCATATAAAATCCCCTCATCTTGTCAACGCTCAGCAGAGACGATCTTTGATATGTGCTTCGCCACTACGGAGGCCGAGAGTCTCAGTTATCAACACACACGGAAGTTGAGGAGAAAGAGAAACACAGCGCACCGAAAAATACCTACAAATCAAACGTTTGGCAACACTTCGGATTGTTCAAGAAAGACGGTGTAATAGTCCTTTATGCTATATAGTTGACCGCAGGTCATGGAGAGTAATAAGGTATCCGTAGACCTTTGTATGAGGTATCTTTATTACTTAACAGGTCTACAGCCATGATACATAGATCCGTCCTAGATGCGGGCTTGCATACACACAGTATCACTCCGCAGCCGCACGCCATCAGTAACGTCCTGATGGTATATGTGCGCGGCACTATATACTACAGACGGTCAACTTGAAAAATCGCTCGCAAATTGTTAACGATGCCGAGCCGCTTTAAAGTACACACGTAGTACGAGGAACTTAGCGACGCACATAAAGAGGCGACATGGGGTCTGCGGCTGAAAAGAGAAACCTGAAAGTTAGACTATGAGTTAAATCACTCAGTGAGGTGTTCTGTCAGAGAGAGGTGTTTAGTTTACAGCAGCCTGTGACGGCCAATCATAATTTAAATGTCTTCCTTACTGTAAGCAGTTATGACATACCTGTTTGTGAAAGGTTATTTTTATTCTTTATTGTTCCTATAGAAACCACTGCTTTCTGCTCACTGGTGAGTCAGCCGATGAATGAGTGTTAAGCACATCAGTCAGCAGCTGTATGGGCATGGCACTATGGTAGCTGTTATTTTCACATTGTTAATCATGAGCAATGCATCCTTACATTGTTTAACTGTGAGGTGTTATCACATGGTACTCTGGAGAGCTTTTAAAGGTAAAAAGATAAAAGGCATGATGGGATGTGCAGTACCAAATATGTAAAGCACTTTTTTGTTAATGTATGATTTGCTGCATATAAGGAATAAAACTAAAATCCTCTGTCGTACCATATTGAAGTATCATTATTTTGTATCGTGTTGAATCGCATCGTATCGCACCGAATCGCATAATGTTGAATCAAATCGTATCGAACTATATCGCAACAGCGGTGAATCGTATCGTATCGCATCGCCTGGTGTTTCAAATGTATCGTTAATGTATCGTATCGTGGCAACGTATCGAGATGCGCATCGCATCGGCCTCAGTGATGGAGATGCACATCTCTAGCACACACACAGACGCACGCACACACACATATACACACACAGAGACTCACAGACACACACACACACAGACACACACACAGACTCACACACTCACACACTGACACAGACACACTCACACACTGACACAGACACACACACACACACTCACACACTGACACACAGACACACACAGAGATAGACACACACACACACACACACACACACACACACACACACACACACACACACACACACACACACACACACTGATACACAGATATACACACACACACAATCAACCTGCTGATTCAGTTTTTGGCCAATTTTGATCATCTTGATTTTCTCTTACTATCATTGACAGCATGCACACACACTTTTGTAATACACAATTGTTTCATTTATTTGTGTATAAATGTTATTATAACTTCTGCGGCATCATCCTGCCTGCCACACACCTTCTAGCCAATCACAGTGCAGGAGGACAGGAGCCATTATTACTCTGAGCAGGATGCATGGGGATGCATTGTCAGTAACTCTCCGTGCCTTTCTCTTATCTACAAGCATTTCCACAATGAGTTCAAACCATTTGAGTTTGCACTTCATATAGCACTGTCACTTGCATGAAATTAAGAGATGTTTTAGTTTGGTTTTGTGTGTGTGTTGTGTGTGTGAGGACCCCAGGAAGAATAGCCAATGCTCATAGATGAGAGTAACACATGCGTCACTTCTGTGCAAAAAGTACGGCCCCTTCCACTTTTGGGGGAAAACAAAGCTGTCATTTTGATCGGCGGTCAATATAAATTCTGAAGTTTTTGCCAATCCGATCAGAAATGTAAGAAAACCGTGGATTTCTGGATCTTCAAAGAGCCCGATTACGAAGGACAGTCAGGCAAACAATTACATTCAATCATTGGAAATCGACGATCGGGCTCGATATATGGTTAAATATAGCAGTAGGCGATCGATGTCCATAGATGAGAGTAACATACATCACTTTACGGCCCGCCCACTTTGGGGGGGGTCGTCATTTGAACGGCGATCGAGCCTGAAGCCACAGAGCTCTTCTGTTACTGTCCTTTCTTCTTAGAGGAAGTACAGAGACACTGAACTCTGGATTTGTTTTAATGTTTGAGGTGCAATAAACGACACAGCAGCTTGTTGGCATGATACAACTATTATTTTCCGCCTCGCTCATGAGCGTAACAGCTGGTTAAAAAGGACGCCTCGCCTACTGATTTTAATTTAACCATATATCGAGCCCGATCGTCGATTTTTAAATGATTGAATGTAATTGTTTGCTGACTGGCCTTCGTAACCGGGCTCTTTGAAGATCCACAAATCCACGGTTTTCTTACATTTCTGATCGGATCGGCAAAAACTTCATGATTTGCATTGACCGCCGTTCAAAATGACAGCTTTGTTTTCCCCCAAAAAGTGGGCGGGGCCGTAATTTTCGCCCGGAAGTGACGTAGGTGTTCCTCTCATCTATGCTAGTGCTAATGTGGATCCTAATTAAGAATCAGTTCCCCCTTGGAGACCCTGACTCACGTTGTTTTTCCTTTTGTTCTCGTGTCTCCAGCTCAGGCCACCGCAGCCTTCCAGACTCGATACTCGGACATCTTCCCCACCAAGGTGTGTCTGCAGCTGAAGATCCGGGAGGTGCGGCAGAAGATCATGCAGACGGCCGCGCCCTCCGACGTCTCCGCGTTAGGGATCCCCGACTCTCTGTGCTCCATGCCCGGCCCCTCGGGCTCCCAGGCAGGGGAGGGCTCTCTGCGGGGGGGCGGGGACCTGCAGGACGACGACATGGAGGGGGGGGCGGAGGGGAGCCCTGAGGACCCTCGGGATTCACACGACTTTTCAAGATGAGGGATTGCTGACAGATTAGACCAATCAGTGACTGTTGACGTCACACATTTCCCCCCCCCCCCCCATGCTTTTTATAATTTTTTATTCTTTTAAATCACACCCTCCTCTGATCTGATCATTATTCCTTTCTCTGAGATGTTTGTATGCAATGTTTGGCCTTTTGTTTTTGGGTAATGTGTCTTATACCAAAAGAGGGAACTGGCACGCACGCACACACACACACACACACACACACACGCGCGCATCCTACAAACTCTTAATTCCCACACTTGACTCAGCACTCTGTATTAACCACCTTTGAGAACGTTGCCAGTGAACGAAGGACCGTTGTGAGACCCCGCTCTGAAACGGTTAAAAGTCAGCAGTTTTAAAACACGGACATTATGTTTTGATATTTGTTTTTAAAAGAGCAGTGAGTATCTGCTTGAGGAACAACGTGTGTTTTTAGATTAACTGTTAGCGTGTGTGTTTTGGTTCCTGCTGACTCAGGGGGCTGGGCCCTCGACAGCCGGAGACTATTTGATTGAGAAACATCACCGCGGACCTGGAGAGAGATCTCCTTTTTATTGCAGACCTTCAGGGGAGGTCGAACCGGAGGGACTGAAACAGATTGACTGAAACTCATGTGCCATCATTCCTGCAATTTCCTGTGTGTCCCAGTCCTCCCTTCTTGCGGCAGCACGTGGCACCGGGCGGAGCATCCTGTGCCTCTGAAGGAAGGAGGTGGGAGTCACGCATCCTGGCTCTGAGTCCTAAAGGTCTGACACGGCCTTAATCCTCGATTGCCAAGCAGTTTTATTCACTTTTTTAAAATAATTTGTATTTAACATCGTCATATTCAGTTTGCTGTTGTACTATCCCGATGGTTATTATTACTCTTTATATCATTGCAGTGACCCGGTCCTTGGTTCTGATGTTTCCTTTATAAGATTTCTTGTATTTGTTTTTATAATTTTGGAGGCAGGTGAGAGAAGCTGCTGCACACTTCCTCCTCCGTAGTCTTCCCTTCGCCGGCCTCTCGCCTCAGCAACCAGTTTATTTTTTAAATGTGCATTTCAAAGAGGAATAACGGTTTTTAAAATTCTTTCAAACATAATAACTCAAGACTTGTACATCTCCTTCCTCCAGCCCTTTCCTTCCCTCCTTCCTACCTTTGTCACTTTATTGCTCTCTCCAGACCTTTTTAAGACGGGCGGAGAGGAAACTGGAGGAAGAGAGGGAGGGTGATGAATCAAAGCGAGCGGTGGGATCTACTGGTTGTGTCTTTGTGCAAGACTTGGTGTGTTGTAAATAATTACTGTAGAGTCAGTAGACTCGTTATATTATTGATAAGGAAAAATCTGTCATTGACTTTTAAGAAACTCATTACCCAAGGTAAAACACATGACATGGAAAAAAACAAATAATAAATATGGCTATTAATGTTTTTGTGTTCTACCCGTTGTTTTGCTGTTCCAGTATAGAGGAGAGGAATTTATATGAATAATTTAAGTTTGTATCTGTATCTTTCAGTATGCAAATAAAAATAGGTGTTCAATTAAAGTGTTTTATCGTGGAGAACGGGTTTTACTTTAGCAGAGATACAATCAGGGGTCGAGGGACAAAGGCAACGTTTATTGTCCAGCAACTTTTTATTTTTTAAAGGAATATATCACCGCAAAATCAAATACTTTCCTCTGATCTGTAGTGCTCTATCAATCAGTTGGTCTGTGCTAGCGTTGGTGGGGAAAAGCTTAAAGGGGACCGATCATGCAAAATGCCTTTCATACATAAAGATGTGTCATGTTGATATAATAGTAGGTTAAGGTAAATAATCGAACAGTCTGGTAGGATCAGTAATTTCATGAAGCCTTTTAAACCAAAAATAAACATATCACAAATGTAAGCCGATACGTAGTCTTACCATTTCTTGCTATTATATGCATTTCTTCCCTGCCTTTTATCTAACATGTGCCTTTTCCTCAAATATAATGGAAGTGAAACACTCATGTAGGTCTTTCTTTTGTGTGTTGTGTGATGGTTATAAACTAAAGGCATTAGGAAAATGTGTATTTTTTAACTTTGTATTCTGTCCCTTTAACTGTAACGGGCTCATCAAGTGAAGCTCACATTATCTCTACTAGTTGACGTCATGGATGTATAATAAGAACTGGATACAGCGTGGGAGGCGGGTCTCGTTATTTCCTATGAGAGCTGCTCATTGGCCATGAAGACAAAATGGCCCAACTTTTGAGAGAGCGAAGCGAAGCGTCACGAAAGTGTTCATATAATCCGTTGTTATTGTGCATTTATTTTATGTTAATGAGAAAAAAAAAAACATAAGTAATGCATTTAAACAAACTACTAGTAGATTAACTACTTTATTCAAAGGTTTACAGAAACTCTGGATAATAAAATGGGAACAATAAACAGTGTGCTCTCTTTTCCTCTCCCTCTCCTGACAGCCCGTCAGTCTCGTGCAGCTCGCTGAACCTGTAATAAGTGACCCGACAGGAAAGAATAAATATATATATAACTAGTTTAGCTAGTTCCAGAGTTGATAAACTAGCTAAGTGTGTTAGGTCTAACTCTTAGTGTATTTTGCTCCACTCAACGGTCCGTCACAGCAGAAGGAGCTGTGATCATGCAGAGCTGCGTGTTCTCCGTCAGCAGCAGCTGATCTGATCTCTCTCACGTCCGGTTATACTTCACTCGCGTTTATGTCCAAATCTATCAGATCTAGCTAGTTCTACTTCTAGCTAATTATTTGACTGCCTGCTTATCAAAGGACCTAAACAATAAGCGTTGCTTGGCAACGGCGTGTGGCCGCAAAGTATAGCGCAGCATTATGCATATGTTTATAGGAGGGGTCAAAATCCCATGCTCATATTTGTTCTCTTCATTCCCCACGCCCCAAAATAAATAAATATACCAATTTTAGGAAAAGTAAGGAAGTTTGAGCAGTGTGGATTTTATATTGACAGAGTTACACATAATTCAAAACGCGAAGTGTAATAACTGCAGTTTGCCTCCCTGTCAGAATGACAAAGATCCTCAGCTCAAGCCCATGTTTCTCACTACATTGTACAACTTATTAAAAAGATCAGTTCAATGCAACTAATGTCGTCTTAGTGTTATTGCTTGATGTTAAAATTGGTTTGCCATGAATTTAGTGATGGATTGTAAACATTTGAAATGTAGCATTTAAGTGTTTCTCAGTTACAAGGTTGTTGTTTTAATAAATCAGACACTGATGATGCAGCGCTGTACTGTACCTCTTTATAAGCATTTTTTCCTTAACAAATTGTGTTTGCGCTGATCAGGGGGTACTTAGTTTGTTTGCATCCATGCTTTTATTTCTGAGAGACAGTTGGTGAGAGTGGAGTGTGTTGTGGGGGTGATAGTTTTTGTTGAGATATAAAGTTGGATGTCATCGGCGTAGCAGTGAAATAATTTGTGGCGACAAATTATTTTGCCAAGGGGGAGCATGTAGAGGATGAAGAGGAGGGGGCCAAGCACCGAACCCTGGGGGATGCCATGGGACAGAGGAGCAGTGGAGGAGGTGCAGTTGTTGTTGATAAACTGATGTCTGACGGTGAGGTAGGATTTCAGCCAGGAGAGTGCAGTGTCAGTGATGTTGAGTGATGATTCGAGGAGGATGAGGATGTTCAGGTTGCCGGAGTCAGAGGAGAGGAGGAGGTCGTTTGTGATTTTCAGAAGAGCTGTTTCGGTGCTGTGTTTTGATCGGAAACCGGATTGAAATGGCTCAAAGAGGTAATTGGAGCTGAGGTGGGATTTAAGTTGTGAGGCAACGACACGTTCAAGTATTTTTGACAGAAAGGGGAGATTTGAGATGGGCCGGAAGTTGGACATGATGTCATTGTCAGGTGTGTGTCCAGGTCTTTTGAAAATGGGTGTGACAGCAGCCAGTTTGAGAGAGGGGGGAACTGATCCAGATCTGAGGTAGGAGTTAATGATGGTGGCGATGAGTTGGGAGATGGCAGGGAGGCTCTCTTTAACAAATTTGGAGGGCATTGGGTCAAGTGTGCAGGTGGAGTTAATTCCAGTCATGAAGTCGGACAGTTGCATGGGGGTCACAGGGGAGAAGTGGGACAAGGGGCTGTGAGGTGAAGGGTGCTGATGAGGGTGTCAGATTGCTGTAAATGTTGCTGATTTTGGTTTGGAAAAAATAATTCAGAATAACGTTGTTAGCACATTTTACAACTTGAGGACCGAATGTTTTTAATAAGGGCTATACAAATGTTCATACTGGGTAGTTTATTTAGTTTAAAAAAAATTATCCAACGATTTACAGACGTCTCTTTCCCAATGTTAGTCAATGGGAAAAAGTCTTTCCGGGCCCAGCGACTGATACGGAAGTGTAGTACCGCCGTTTGGCCACAACGAATATTTTCCTGAGTCCGGCACACTTCCTGGAGGCTTGAGAAGAACACGTATGTGCAGTCACAGAGCATGCGCCCCTTAAGCCCCGCCCCCCGAGCTCCCACTCGGCTCAGTAGAATGAATGGAGAGAAAATAAATCTAAATACGGCTTTTAGTGCATTTTACAAATTTAAGGACAGAATGATTCTAATAAGGGCTATACAATAGTTAATTCTGGGTAGTTTATTTAGTTAAAAAATAATTATTCACCGATTTACAGACGTCTCTTTCCCCATGTTAGTCAATGGGAAAAAGTTGTTTGAGGCCGGGTGACGTCACGGAGTCCGTCGCACTTCCTGGGGGCTTGGTTGACGTTAGATATGTAAACTTTAAAACATGGCTGTGTTGAATGAGCTCCAGGGTTTCAAATCATGAAAAAACATTTATTTATTTCACTTATATATAGACAGCACGTCAAACCTTTTAACAGAAGAAAAATCACATCCCGTTTCATACATTAATGATAAAAATGAATCATTCACATTTGTGCTATTCATAACGATTGCTCGAACTTTAATTTCCATAACATCAAAACTGATCCCTCATAGTCTTATAAAAAGTGGAAGATTAATTACTTTGGTCTGTTCGCTTAACTTAACATCAATTCTGACATGTTATAGCTTATCCTGCAGTACTTAATCATCTGGTTCCAGTGAGTCTGAAGTGGAAGCTGAACCCCTCAGTAGCCTTCGTTAGAGTCCGACTTCAGACTGAACTCAGTGAGTAAAGTGTGTCTTTGTCCTCAGAGGAGCTGCAGTGCGTCCACAGAGACCGTGTCCATGGCCAGGCCGTTCTCCAGGGCGCTGTGATAGATCTCCAGCGCCTGCTCCAGCGGCAGCACCCCCCCCTCGCTCGTCTCGATGATGGCGATCGTCTCCCCGAACTCGTTACACATGATGGTCGGAGTGCCTTGCGTCTGAGAGGAGGAAGCAGAAGCAGTTCAACTGACAGCAGGAAGTTTTATTGATTCATTTGTTTATTCCACACATGGAAGTTATTTTAAAACAAAACATGTACACTTATCCTAGTTGTTGTTTTTTTAAAAGCGCATGGTGGGAAGGAGCAGGGAGAAGAAAATGTATTTGACCTGCCCCTTCTTACAAAACAATAAAATAAAGCAATATTCTTTCAGTCGCTTACAAATACTGAAACATAAAACCCAATCAAAAGTCAACTTCATGTCTAATTCCACTTTCTTTATACATTTTATTACAGCCCTTTAAAGAGCCTGTGACAGCATCCCAACAACTGTTGTGCAATGAAATATTGGGCTACTAGTAATCTCGAACCGTCAGTTTAAAAAAGAAAAAGCGATACCGTTCCGTTAAATATCAATAATTTCGAACATCGCGGGGAAATTCCTTGACTCATTTTGAAGTTTTGGGGGAAGCCGGAAGTGACGTCAATGCGGGAACGCTTCGAGAGCCAAACACGGACAAAGTGTGTTGTCATGCGTAGAAATGGTGAATTACTGAGTTTAGGTACGTTAATAACGTTTTAATGAATGAAGTTGACTACAGTATATTCATATTCGTCAGTGCTTTCATGTCAATTCGGCGACATAAACATAAATGATCGTGGTGAAGATGATGATTACATTAGGATTAAAAATCGGGAGTGAGAGCTGCTGAATTTCCTCCCGTCGGATGTGATATAAAAACAAATCGATTATTTTTGTGGTTGTAAACTCAAGTGGATGAAACTACATTTATTAGTGCTTTCATGTCAATTCGGCGAACATATGATACATTAAATGATCGTGAGGATGATGATTGAAAATCGTTTGTTTGTGCTGGTCTGCATTTCCTGATGAGAAAACAAACCGATGCTTTTTGTAGTTGTAGTACACCAACATGGATTAAACGTGTGTTTTTTTTACCACAATGTTGGGAAATTAATGGATAAAATGCACGGATTATTATTATTATTCCCACTCCGATTGGGACACTAGGTCCACCGTTTCCCCGCAGCGAGGCTCCCCCCGTTGACAGTTTACGTGGGCTGGGTGCAGTGGCGGACTGGCCATCGGGACGAATCCCGATGGGCCGGTACCGAAGTGGGTCCGTCGGATAAGTAACTAGCACATCCCCCATAGGCGGCGCGTGAGGCTCAGGTTTGAGAAGGCTAAATAACTTCTTTTACCTGACGCTGCCCGCCTCCGGCGTCTATAGAAAAGAGATCAACTCAGTGTGCGGAGTTTAAATCTCTCAAGTCATATTACAGGATAAAGGAAATACAGTTTAAACTGCCGTATGCAGAGAAGACGCCGACGTGTCGCACTTATCATTCATATTACATCATCAATCAGATCATCGATCATATAATATCATAATATATCATATATTTCCTTATCTGAGTCAGCTTCTCCAGCCTCATCTGGCCGTGCAACACTCACAGTGTCACAGACTGGATGCAGAAGTATTATTTAACACATTATGTTGACGAAACACTCGAGACAAATGTAATTAAAGTCAGATCCACGCGTGTCTTAGACGTGAACGCGCTCTCAGCTGGAGAGAGAAACCCTGGCTTGATTTACCGAGTTGATAACCAGCGTCGTCGGACCGCTTAGCGAGATCTCGTTTGTTAGTTTGTTGTTGTTAGTTTGTTTGTTACTCAAACATATCCAGGGTCTGTTGAACTGGCTTCGTAGTACAGGGCACAGGTGGCTAGCAGCGCTATTGTCAAAGACACAGACATTATACATTATATTTGTATTTTACCAGGATGCAGTGACACAAATATTTACATATTTACATTTACTATCTACAGCACCCTGACATCCCCCACTCCCCCCGTTGACAATTTACTAGCGGTACCGAAGTGGGCCGGTCGAGAGTCCCGGGATGATTTGTAGTCCCATTCCACCACTGGCTACATGACCATATGATCGCCCATATTGACGCACCTCATTCCTAAACTTCTAACAGATACAACATAAACCGATCCTTCAGCCTCATATGAGCTCTCAGACACGTTCAACATTAAACTGTCATCGCTGTCTGAGCTTGCTGCTGTGTGCGCCGTCGTGCGTTTACATCTGACTGTATATATATAAAGGTTTACATGCAGATGCTGGGATCCTGGACGGTGCAGCTGGAGCGCTGTGCCCGCAATGACGTCACCCATCATTTGGCGGGACTTGAAGAATCCGCGAGAAGATCCAGAAAATTGTCAACATTGAAGGCAGATTAATGGTTATCAAAGTACAAATATCCAAAATCAGTTCAGTAACGGTTTTCAAGGGGACAATATGTACTCAAATTGATGGGTTTGGATGATGGGGGAAAACCGTGTCACAGGCTCTTTAAATCATTCGGCAATAATTCCACTTCTTTACGCCCAGAGACACTCATCTGCTTTAAAGTAGAACGTGCAAACTGATGCTTAACATTTCATTTCCTCCTATGATCCTCTGAAATTAAAACAAATTCGTTTTGTATATTTTCTGGCAGTATTCTGTTTTTTGCTCTATGCATAACTAAAGCTGTCTGTAAGTCAAGTACGCAGATATTTAAAGGTGCTGATTCAGTTTCATCCTTTTAAATGTTACATTTTGCCCACCCACAAAATGGTGAAATTGTATATTCATTACTCGGAGTTATCTTTAAACAATATAATACAAAAAAGAGAAAAAGTCTTTATGAATGGGGGCTTGTTTAACAACAGCAACACTTCATCAATACTTCTGTCTACTAACTCACAACACTAACCCGAGCTCTTTGGGAAGAAGTGAGCATGCGAGTGGATACATGAGGATAACGCCTGAATGTACTGAACGACTTTGAATAACAGGAGCTTTAAAATAGTCTACTTTCACCTTGGAGGCCTGCTAGAAAGGTTTCTCAGCAATTCAAAGTGAATAATTGTTATACAAATAGTAATTTTGTGGGTTAGCTAATATAACTAAACTTGGCTCATATGGTAGCTAATGACGGGCTTTGAGAGTAGGATGTTCAAGAAGAAAAGCCAGTTTTGGTATTCTTCTTAAACCTCTGAGGCCTTTTTCCAGAAACCTATACAAATAGTAATTTTGTGGGTTAGCTACTCCTTTAATGGTTAACCAGACAAAACTAAATGGCTTTTTTTCCCCAGAGAGTAGGATGTTCATTCTGACCTGCTGCAGATCTGAGGTCTGTATCTGGATGATCTGCGGCTGCCCGTTAGCCAGCTCCACCGTTGTCGGGTCGACCACGGCCACAGCAGAGCTGGTCTCCATGGCGACGGCCGCTTCGTCCAGCCTCTGCTGCCGGGCGTGCGTCTTCTTGTGGTTCCTCAGGTTGGAGAAGGTCTTGAAGGCTTTGCCACACAGCGGGCAGACGTGCGGCCGCTCGCCCGTGTGTGTGCGCCGGTGCTCCACCAGGTGCATGCTCTGGATGAAGCCCTTCCCACAGACCTCACAGCGGAACGGACGCTCGCCCGAGTGTGTGCGCAGGTGCTCCCGCAGGTGTGTGTTCTGACGGAAGCGCTTGCCGCACTCTTGGCAGGGGAAGGGCCGCTCCCCGGTGTGGACCCTCTGGTGAAGTGCCACTCCCGAGGAAGACACAAACAGTTTTCCACAGATGGGACACTGGTGGGTTTTGGTTCTCTTCCCGGTGGCGCAGCGCGTTCGCCCGGGGCCCAAAGAGAAGTGACTCAGTCTGTGGAGTCGCAGGTTGGCGGGAGAATTGAGCTTCTTCCCACAAATATTACAGTCTAAACCCCCACGCGAGAGACCGCTTGAATCCCCTGATTCTGTCTCTGCTGAGGTGGAGGGCTTTGAGCTCAGATCTTTCCCCGCCACTGCTTCTTTGTCCCCTTCTGTCCCCGTACCGGGCTGCACCAGGGTGGGGTGCAGCTCCAGAAAGTGTCCCTCTCGCTGTCTCCGGGTCAGGAAGCCGGCCTCGCAGTGGGGACACGGGAAAGGCGCCGGAGACCCCTGGTGTTGGGTGTAGCGATGAGCAGCTAACTTAGTAGGCCAGCGGAAGGTGGCGGGGCAGTCGGGGCAGCAGAGCGTGGCTGCGCTGGAGTGCAGCAGGCTGTGATGACGGAGGTTGGACGACTGGGAGAAGGAGAGGTGGCAGACGTCGCAGCGGTACGGACGCACGCCCGAGTGGATGAGTGTGTGCCTGGTGAGGTTGGCGAGAAACGAGAATGTTTTCCCGCATTCGGAGCACTGGAAGGGACGCTCCCCGGTGTGGGTGCGGATGTGGTTGCGCACATGGATCTGCTTCTTAAAAGTCTTTCCGCAGATGCCACACATGAAGCTGCGCTCGGTGACGTGGGTCTTGCGGCGATGGTGAACGAGCTGCAGCTGGGAGGGGAAGGTCTTGGAGCAAGTACGACAGGAGAAAGAGGTTTTGTCTGAGGAGGCAGGTGGAGCGACAATAGCTTTGACGCCTCCTCCGGTGTCACCCAGGGGGGCAGAGTTAGTGACAGACTTCTCCTGCTGGGGCTCGATGGTGGTGCCTTCAGGTGGGGCAGACACCTCCATTTCAATGTCTTCCCCCTGCTGCTCCCCTTCCCCTCCTGTCATTTCTGGATCTTGTCCAGGTGTACCCATCTCTTCCTGCTTGTGAGAAGTCAGTATGTTGATCTTCAGCTCAGTAGTGTGTGAGTTCTTCTCTCTCGCCCTCTGTAGGATGGCGAGGGTAGAGAGAGACACTCTTCTTGGAGCCAAGACCTACAGAAAATAACAAGCATAAGTAAAATGAAATGCTGTTGTTACTCTGAGGTTGTGAACTAATTTGGAGGGGCGTCTGCTTATGTTACTACCGTGGAGGTAGGGGCTGGTGTGTCAGCTGAATTGCGGTGAATGGGGGCAGGTGTGAGGGCGGAGTCGCGGTTGAGGTGGGTTCTGCGGTGGTAGAGGTACTTTGTCATGTTGGTGAAGGTTTTGTTGCAGAACTGACACTTGTGGAGGGGGTCTGCAATGTGGGACTTCCTGCAAGACACAGGGAGGAAAAGATGAAACAGAAGTGATTAAAAATATACGGTTTTAAGAATAAAGCTTTTAAGATTCAAGCACTTCAGTACAGCCTTGATCCATAGTAGAGATCAGTAGATATATCTTACCTGTGCATGATCAGAGTCATCTCAGTGGTGAAGCCGGTGCCACAGTCCACACACAGATACCTGGCCACGCCCGAGTGTGTGCGCATGTGTGTCTGCATGGAGGTGGCCTTCTTGAACACCTTGCCGCACTCGGGGCACTCGTGCGTGCCCTGCTCGTGCACGCGCCTGTGAGCCGCCAGCCTGTTGACGGAGGTGAACGTGCGGCTGCAGAGTTCACACTGTTGGGGCTTGGCCCAGACTGCGGCTTTCTTCTCTGCCACTCTGATCCTAATGTCCTCCACCTTCTCCGTCGTCGCCTCCTCCCTCCCCCGCACCTCCTCGAAGCTGCTCATGACGCCTGGCTCCCCGCTCTCTTTGTCCTGACAGAGGAAGTGCTCCCCCTGGTGCTGGAGGAAGTCCTCCGGCGTCTGGAAGAGAAGGGAGCATTCTGAGCACTCATACGGGTGGATGACCAGCACCTCTGTGGCCTGCTGCTCCTCCCTCACGCTGGGGGCCAACCTTAACTCCAGTCTCTGCACCCCGTTCTCCAGGACCCCCGAGGACCCCCGGCCCAGCGCAGGCAGCAGGGGGGGCAGCTTGGAGCGGCGCTGGCTGGGCGAGGAGGAGTTATCTGCCAGAGCCTGAGCGGTGAGGATCTGCAGGTGCATGGTGGCAGAGCCGGGGGCCGCCGTCACCGGGGGCAACAGGGTGGAGCGGGAGGGGGCCGCAGGTTTGAAGACAGACTGACGTGTCTGCTGTTGCAGCTGCTGCTGAGCGAGAACCTGGGAAACACACAGAAATGACCTTCAAACCCCTTTCTGATTGAACTCCTCTGTGGCTTTCTGTTAACATTCCCCAGGTACCTGCGCCAGGATCTCCCCCGCCTGCTGCTCACTCAGCACGTAGTTCTGCACGTTGTTCAGAGGAGTGATGGTGCCGTCCTCCTGCAGCACATACTCCTGTTGCCAAAAACACACAGATCGTTACATTGTTGGGTTCCCACAGGTTCTTAACCGTCAAATTCAAAGTCTTTCTGCTTAATGTTCCTACATTTAGGAACCAAAAACAGCAAAGTTTGAGAATCGCATCAAAGTGAATTATTTTTTGAGACAGCTCTTGTAGAAAACAATCAAGCTATTGCAGGGACATGGAGACAGTGTACAAGTATTTTAAAATGATCAACGTTAGTAAAAAAAACATTACAATATTTGTTTTTAGTCTTGCACAAAATATATATATGTAAGCACTTTCAACGTGTCTGTTTTGGTCTATTTTCAAAAACGTTCAAGGCCTTGATATTTTCTTCTTTATATTCACAAGCTTTCAATGATTTAAAAAAAGGACGATCGGGAACCATTTTATATTCAATCAATGTAGTGCATGCAATCAACCTGTTGAGCCCCGAGCCTGTTTTCAGGTCTCAGGCTCGAAAATGACATTCCCAGAACAAATGACTTCACTTCTAAAAAGGGGTAAATTAATAATCTTTTTTCTCAAAGCAAGGTTACATCTGTGAGTTGGATGTAGAGAATTCAGAATCAATATAGATGTTTTTATTTTAAAGTAAATTCAGATTGAACATGGTAAAAATTGTTTAAATTATAGTGTCCGTTAGGGATGCGCCGATCCGATCGAGTGGGCGGGGCCTAAACGGAAGATTTAAATTAAAATCTTCCATTTAAAGTGATGTTTAAACTCAGTTAATGGGGCTCATTCACTGGAGCTTCCACAAACAACAATCAACTTAATTATTACATTCAAACGATGTACATTATTCAAGTTTACATTCACTTTAATAACACGGGAGAAATGAGCGGAAGCGCTCTCTTTTCCTCTCTCCCTCTCCTGACAGCCTGTCAGTATCTCATGCAGCTCACTGATCCAGTAATGAGTGACCCGACAGTGAAGAATAAATATATTAATAACTAGTTTAGTTCCAGAGGTAGATAAAATAGCTAAGCGTGTTAGGTCTAAAGGCCCTGACACACCAACCCGATTTTGGGAGTCAGAGGCCGTCAGAGGCTGTCGGGCATTCGCGGCGCAGTAGTCAGGTTGGTGTGTCCCGCACCGTCGACCGTGACACGCCTTATTTGGACTGCCAGACCCGATGCATGGCCGATTCAACATGTTGAATCGGCCATGCATCGGGTCTGGCAGTCGGACCAAATAATCACTCTGATTGGCTGTTCAGCTAGCAAATCAGTGCATGAGAAGTGAAGCGGAAGTGAGGGACGTAAACAAACGATTTAAGAAGGCACACACAGACTGCTATTCATTTTCATCTCATCATGGCGATCTGGAATGATGCAAACGAAGACCTGCTCATCACCTTGATCCAGGAGAGGCCAGCTCTGTATGATATTACGGAGAAAAGATACTCTTCTTCTTCTTCTCTGTCTTCCGGTTGTTGCCTCTTTTGAATGACGAATACACACTACCGCCGCCTGCTGGTAAGGAGAGTTATTGCCACTCACGCACTGAAGTCGGTGCGGTGTGTTCCCGTGCGACACATGGCCAAAACCCAGGAGAACACGGCCAGGCAACAGCCGACTTCAGCGTTGGCTAGTCCTCTGGTGACTGCTTGGTGTGTCAGGGCCTTTACTCTTGTGTGTTTCGTTCCGCTCACCGGTCCGGCGGGCGGAGCTGCAGGATTTCTACTTCACACACGTTGCATTCCGCTATTTTACTGTCTTTTTCGGACACCTTAAAATAATGCCAGACCGGTGAAGCCATTTTGGCGAGCTTGTTTTGCCGCACACAGAGAAAAGTGTCATGTATTTTACGTCATGCCATCGGCATGTTAAGAGAGCACCGATCAATCGGTAGAGAGTGAGTATCGGCCGATCTCGATCGGAGCATCCCTAGTGTCCGTCCAAAAAGAAAACATGACTTGTAGTGAAAACCACCCTTGAATGATGGGATAGTAGAATAAAAGCTTTAGGAATCCAAACTATAACATATAATAAGTACCCTGCATCAAGATTGATGCAAAACAAAAAAACACTTCTGGGGTCATTTGGGTGGATTTTCCATATCTCTGGAACCCATTGGTCGATTTTGATGATTGACACCTCTTTTTAACCGTTAGAGCCAATAGAATCGAGGGAAAGTTAATCTAAACATTTCCATTGAGGAGTGAGAGTGATGCCCACGCAGTTTGCCCAAAACCGGAAGTTGGGTTGTAGCTCTAATAGCAGCTAATATGAAATCTCAGTTTTTGACAAAAATGGAATGATGGATTATCAGTAATCATTTCAAAGTGACACAGACACATTGGATTAACCTTCAGCAGCATTGTTATCGTTTAAATGCCATTGAACACAACTTTTGATCAGAATAACAGCAAAGGTAAGACATATTTGCCGTTTTGGCTCCGTAAAGCTACGCGTTGTCTGGGTTTGCCTGAGCTGCCGCAAGTTTTGATCGCTCATTGATGATGCTTATACGTCTAGAATCTGTGGAATCTAGTGCTGGAGCGACGCGTCGACGACTTCAAAATATCGTCGACGACATATTTCCGCGTTGACGCGTCGCTACACACACGTGGGTCACCCAAAGCAACAAGCAGTTCGCAATCGCACTTCAAACACAATGGAGACTGAAACGGCTACCACCTCCTCCTCACAGGATTGCGCACGAAGCCCTCAAACGAAAACATCTCGCCCTAGGTCTTCAAAAGCATGGGAATATTTTAAAGTTAGTCCAAAACGCAAAGATATTGTCATTTGCAGTCTTTGCCAAATGGAGTTGGCATATCACACAAGCACAACGGCTATGTTGGAACATTTAAAGCGGCAGCTAGCTGTGGTGGCTACCATTAGCAGCTAGCATTTGCTCTCCGATTTTTACATAAAAATGGAATTATGGATTATAAATTCAATCATTTTTTTATACATAGACGTTAAAAACCTATGGATTAACCGATTCAGCCGCGTTTTCTCATTTTAATGCCAATGAACACGTCTTTTGATCAGATTGACAGCTACGGTGGTGAGACGATCTCCCTAGAAGCTCTGTAAAGGTACGTGTTGTGATGACTGTATTTGCTTCCCCTGTCGCGAGTCCGGATCACTCAGTGATGATACTATATACCTACATAATCTGTGGAGTCTCAGCTTTAATCGGATATCTTGTATGTGCAGCTACGATGAGTAATAAGGGTACTTTTATCTTGAGTTCTGTGCCAATGTCCGTTAGCATTTTTCGCTCAGGGGTCATTTAGATGCTTCTTATGAGACTTGTGTTTTGTTTTGGTAAACATGGTTTGTATCGTCAGTTAGCTGAGATGATTTCCGTTAATCTGGTATAACACATTAATAGGTTCTTAAATATTAAGATCCCCTGAGACACAGTATCGTGAACAGTGTTTTTTTTTACATTACGTTTTTTATGAATTGAACAACAGAAAAATAATCGTTAGATTAGTCGACTAATCGATCAAATAATCGCCCGATTAATCGTTTTCGAAATAATCGTTTCCCCCCCAGCACTAGTGGAATCCCAGCTTTAAATCTGATATCTTGTTTGTGCAGATCCGATAAGTAATAAAGTATTTCTACCGTGAGTTCTATGCTAAGTGTGTTAGCATTTTCCCGCTCAGGGCTAATTCAGAGGCGTTAGAGTTGTGTTTTGTTTCGGTAAGAATGGTTAATATCGTCGGTGAGCTGAGTTTCTTCCCGTTAAGTGGGGATGACACATTCATAGGTTGTTAAATGTTAAGAAGCCCTCAGACGCGGTTTCTTGCAGATGTTAGGTTTTTGGCTCAAGAGGTGAAGTGAAGCTTGAATGTTATTCTATCATCCAAGCAATCTGATTCATGTGTTTTGATTCTCTAAAAATGCTTGAAGCCGAGGACTGTGGTGTTTGCGTAACAACCATTCAAACTAGTATTTTCTGAAATTACAGTGCAGTTGCAGCAAACCAATCTGTGCTGGCCAACACAAAGCCAGAGGCTCGTTGAGATAAGTGTTTCACTTTGAAGCACTTTGAATGCACTCTCAACCTCATGAAGTGAATGTAAAGTCAGAAACGTTCCAAGTGTCTTCACCGTGCAGAGCTTTTGAGCTGTGCATGCTGGCTCAGCACAGTGGAAAGTGTATGCGTAACTTACAGCTGTTACCAAATGTACAGCTCACATGTACGGTTGTTCCACCATCACCTTCTCTCTACAATGAGAATCGACCTCAGTGTTTCCCGCCTCGATGCACACAAACGCTGCTTCGATAGTCTAGGACAAAAACTATTAATGAAGAGGACGATTCCTTTCATACTGAACATAAATCTAGTTCAAAGATGTGAACGTGTCAAATCTAAATCTCTCCGGTCAAAAATAATTTCCCCTTAGCGCAATACCAGTTGCGCCACTTATGTGACAGACAAGAGAGGATGTGACAGACAAGAAGAGGATGTGACAGACAAGAATAGTCAACTCTAATGTCTAACACTTAATGTGGAGAAAGAGATGTCCTGTGTGGGTTGATTGTGCGTTGATCTGTTGGTAATGCCTCGGGGTTCCGGTGGGCATGTAAACAAATGCATAATGTTGCGCTATACTTTGTGGCCTCATCCAGTTGCATAGCGACGCTTATTGTTTAGGTGTCTTTTAATAAGCAGGTAGTCATATCATTAGCTAGAACTAGCTGGATCTGATCGATATGGACATAAACGCGAGTGAAGTCTAATCTGACGGGAGAGAGAGATCAGCTGCTGCTGACGAGTCGACACGCAGCTCTGCATAATCACATGCAGCGGTGAGCGGAACAAAACACACACTTCAGGTTAGAATATCACACGTAGCTATTTTAATTACCTCTCAAACTACCGTAACTAGTTATAGATATGTTTAGTTTTACTGTCGGGTCACTCATTACTGATCCGCGAGCTGCATGATACTGACGAGCTGTCAGGAGAGGGAGAGCGCTCAGTTTATTATTCCCGTGTTATTGTAAGTTACTGTTCACTTTTGAATAATGTAGTTAATCTACTATTATTAGTTTGTTTAATATCGAATGATATCAATTTGTTTTAAAGCTCAATAAATAACAAAGAAGACCTTTGAACGGCTCTTTTCTAATTTTGTCCGGAAGATTTAAACTTTAACGGACATTTTGATCGACAAAAAAATATTCTAACGGGAACTCTGATTCATACGTTCAATAATTCTCCTCACCATGATCTCTGTGTTGCTCTGCGCGTTGCTGTGCGTGCTGCTCCTGCTGTGCGTCCTCCGATGCTCCAGCCAAGTGTCCGGGGAGTCAAAGAGAGCCAGACAGTCCAGACACTGGTACTGAACGGGTCCCGACATCTGACCCTCGGACCCTTCCTCTGTCTCCAAAACCTCACACAGCTCTGAAAGACAGTCATACACACTGACAGTTAGTGTTGTGTCTCACTATGCTAACTGTCACTTCACCTTTAATATATTTTACTTATGCTACTGTTTGCTCGTCTCTTTATATGTTGCATCATGCATCGGCAATGCAGATTCAAAATTCAAAGCCTTTATTGTCATATGCACAACTGCTACTTAAAAAAACTAAAATGTAATTGTAATTTTTTAATTTCAGAAATATTTTGGACTGGATAGTGTCGAAATGTCTCTCATGTACATTGCCTTGTGTTTTTTATGCTGCTGCAATGCAAACATTTCCCATCTATCTATCTACCTACCTATCCATCTACTTACCTACCTACCTATCCATCCATCTACTTACCTACCTACCTATCCAGCAATCGATCGACCTATCCATCCAGCGACAGACCGACCGATCCAGCGACCGAGCGACCTACCGATGCCAGCGAGCGATCGACCGACCGACCGATCCAGCGAGCGACCTATCCATCTAGCTACCTATCCAGCGAGCGACCTATCCGTCTACCTACCTACCTACCTACCTATCCATCTATCTACCTACCTATCCATCTATCTATCTATCCATCTACCTACCTATCCATCTATCTATATACCTATCCATCCATCCATCTATCTATCTACCTACCCATCCACATACCTACCTATCCACCTACCTACCTATCAATCAATCCATCCATCCACCCACCCATCTACCTATCTATCTACAGCGTCGTTGTTTGAAATGAAAATCTTAAAAATAATACACTCCTCCAGCAATGCAACATACAAACAGTGCTCAATTAAATGAAATAGCTTGAGAACCTAACATTGTATAAGATGCACATCAGAAAAAAAAGAGGGCAATGAGAAGCGGAGGGTTTCAATGTATACTGTTCCCTTATTGCAGATGTCTACTACTCCCTGTAACTGCAAGTATATTTCATTGCAACTGGTGAAATGTCCTCAACTGTCTTCTAATTAAAGAATAAAAAAAAATTAAAAAAATGTGTTCGAGAACCTAATGGTGCAATTATAAATACATATAGAATAGAAAATATCTCAACCAATGTCTGGACAAAATCCACGTTTTATTGATTGCTCAAAATACACACAATCAGACCTCTCACCTTGGTGCTCGACCTCCATCCCCGCCTCCCTCATGTGCATCTCCTGGTGCTGCAGCAGCTCCTCTGGGTTCACCAGCAGGGCCCCACATTCCAGACACTGGTACTGCTGGGTCTGCCCCAGCTCTGGGACGCCCTCGAAGTGCATGACCTCCCCTCCCTCTCCTTCTCCATCACCTTCTTGGCCCGTGTGGATCTGCTGGTGGATCAGCACATCCTCCAGGGTGTTGAAGAGCTCGTGGCACTCGCTGCACATGTACTGGTGCTCCACATACTCTGTCTCCTCCTGCTGCTCCTCCATGCTGGTGTTTATGTGTATTAATGTGTGTCTAATGTTGGTGTCAAGGGTTTGATGAAAGATGACGTCTTGGTGTGGAATTTCTCCGCTGTATCCAATGAATTAAGATTGTGTCATCAAGAAGGCCAGTGTAGGTGCAAATCTGTGGTAAACAAAACATTACAATGTTAAAGCAACAGAGGGTGAAAAAGTAATCAGATCTTGTACTTGGTGTATTGCTGGTAAAGGTGGAACTCATGTAAAGTACTTTATTTACTGCTGGGTAGCATGTATAGCTCAAGTCGTATTTAAGTGTTGATCATATTGTTTCTCATTTATCTATATCTGAAAAGTAACTGAAGTGGAGTGAAAGTACAATATTAACCTCTGAGTTTTGGTGGAGTAGAAGTAAAGTGTAACATAAAATGCAAATACTCAAGATAAGTACAAGTACCTCAAAAGTATACTTTAGTACAGTCCTTGAGTAAATGTACTTAGTTACTTTACACCAGTGGTTTTCAAACTGTGGGGCGCGACCCCTGGTGGATTGCGGAGGTACTGCAGGGGTATTCGCGGGAAGATTTGTGGTTTGCAACCTGCAGTAGAAATAGTAGTTAATTAATATATTTTCCTTAAAGAAATTTAAATTTAAAAATCTACTTCTCAGGGAAGAAGGCCAACCAGTTTTAATTAGGCCAAATTAATTCACAGTATCTATTACAAGCACTTTTGTTCAAGTGTAATCCATAATCAAATATAAAATTATAGTTGGATCTTGATATCTTCTTATTATCAGCAGAGAAAATGTAATGTTTTTACAACAATATACAATTAATCCTACCAATATAGATGGGAACCGGGTTGGGGTGGGGGGGTCCCGAAAATATTTCCAATTACCCAAGGGGTGCCTGACTGAAAAAGTTTGGGAACCACTGCTGTACACTAATGATAAGCAACAATTCTAAAGTAGCAGTTATGAACCAGCCATCGAATAAGTAATAGCCTACATGATTTTCAATGTTACTCTCAACGATACATGCGTTATTAGTATGCACAATTAAAAGACTCAACAGTGTTTACATTCATCATTTTTAAATAACCCCGCGATAAAACATCGCACTGTTCAGCCGTTAGCCAGATAGCCGTTGGCCCTCAATGCTAACAACACGAGCGCCACTCATTAACAACTTGCAAGTCATTGTCTGATTTTTCTTCCAAATGTGATTCATATCATTCTTTACAGTGTGCCATGGCATATGGAGAGCTGTTGGCGGCGCTCCCTCCGATAATGCAGACCTGTTTTCGGCACCGCGGTTTCCTGACGGCGGCTCCCGGGTTCGGCGGTCCGTCAGGCGGCGCTACCCACTTTTCCCCGAAGCTCAACGGCTGCGACGGCGGGCCCTTCTTTCCCTTTAGCTCTCATTTACTCTCGTTGGACGATCCCTCGTGTGTTCACCCCTCTCCGGTCACACAAAGCGTATGCCCTTTCTGTTAGTCCCGTGTTACCATGTATGGCTTGGAAATAATTAAATATGAAACATGTCCGTGGGAAAATGTCATTTCAATGCGTGAAATGAAGCGTTTGTCCGCCGATCGACTCCATTCTTGTGATACGAAGTTCCGCCCAATGCGGTAGTCTCAAAATGTCCGAGTCTGTGATTGGATGGGTTGACTGTCGATCATAAACTGAGTTTTACTGCTGGGTATTGTAGTTTTTTGTCGACTGTTAGAGGAAAGTTTTCTCTCGCTTTAGTTGATGGATGCCGGCCTTTTTCAGAATCATTCTTACTCAAACTTAGTTTAGTATAGTTACCTAAAACACAACAAATTAAATAAAACAAACTAACATTCAAGAAATTATTTTTAAAATAGTGAAAACCCTAAGCAAATTAACACTGACCTAAAAAGTATAGGCTGAAGCCTCAGCTTATTACACCTACCCTTTTTACACTAACTATTTACTAAAATGTTCATTCAAAGTACACACTAAAATCGTAAGAAATAAACAAAACTAAACAAAAATATATAATGTTGTGTATTTTGATTGAAAATGTATTTTAGTAACATGATTCATGTGTTTTCCAACACAGTTTTTAATTGAATACATATTCCAAACAATTATCATTCTGATATTAATAAAACAGTGATTTCCGTCCTAAACTCGAATGTACACTAGTGTGGACTCTCAGACCCAATGACTCATTCCCCCAGAAACCCTTGCGCGCTTTACGTAGTTGTGCGTCAACTCCCCAGTCCCCCCACCATCACCGTTCTACAGAAGAAGAAAGGGGGAGACGGGCAACCTATACAGAACGCTGTAAGTGTAGTTTATATTCATACCGAATATTAAAATACACATATATATAGCTTAAGTTTGTGCCGGTCTGGCCACGAATAACGTCCAACCTTGCCTCGGCTTTAGTTCATACAAATATGAGCGGCAGCGGGCGGCCCAGGACCAGCTCCTTCGCTGAGCCTCCCGGAGCTCCCGGGTCCGCTGCAGCCGGTGCCGGATCAGCAGCAGCCGGTGGGAGCTCGACAGGAAAGACTGGGGCTTCAACAGCCAGTGGAACCAGCTCGACGAGCTTCGGGAATCTGAAACTGCCTAGTGAGTATTATTTTTTACATTTGTATACCCCAAGAGCAATAAACATATTATTACAAAGACCCAGGTTGAGGGTTATTTTTAGATAAATGTGCCGGAGTGTACTTAGTGTCGATCATTGTCGCGAAGCTAACCCTTAGCCAGCAAGCAGTTAGCTCGTTAGCTAACTTAAGCTAGCTGCTAACGTTAGCTGTGTTTTTCATTAACGAACCATTGCGATCAAGGGCTTTTATCGCATAGCTAACATGATCGTTAGCTGCTGATGGCAAGCGTGGAACTAAAACATCCATATTTTGAAGGTAAAACATGTTATGTAAATGTTTTCGGCAACGTTGCCTAACCCTTATTTTTGCATTGAAACCCAAGAATAGAGTTGGTCAAATGTATTCGTCATTAATATCAGATGTGGAAGCTAGTTAGCCTGCTAACATTTGCGAATAGTAGGTTTAAATGATCCAGTCTAACTTTTTAGGCGTCGTCCTCGGCCCAGTCTCATATTGAACAGAGTTTTTTTTGCCAGACTAGGGTAGCGATACCTAACGTCGTGTGGTAGCCTGCAGGAGTGGACATTTAAATCAGTGGAAATATACCAAAGAGTTCCAGATTATAATGTATAAGCATATGGCAACCATATCTAACCTAACCTAACTTAATGTCACAACTCATCTTGATGCCTACACTGGTGCATAATGAAAGAATCAATGCACAGATTTAAACAGCTGGTACAGTACTTATGTCCATACTAGGCCATCTTTCAGCAAGAAAGTGAGAATTCTAGTTTAATGTTGTGGAAACAGTTTGGTAAACCTTGTTTTGCCTCTTTACCTTTTCAACTGAGTTGGCATCCTTTAAAGATGAAGTTCTAAATTGTAGTACATTTCTGTACACCTTAGATGAAGCTATTATTCTCTTAAGTAGCCTGTCCGATGGTTAATATGCTCACCATTGTGAGGCCCCTACTAGAAACCATGCCCTGCCAACAGCAAAGTCCCTCCAGTTGTTTTACTGATGTGATGACAGGAACATGCAGAATGCTCAGGGGTCATGTAGCAGTGAGCTGAAGATAAGCAGGGTTGGACAGAGTGTTTCCAAAGAACATACATGGAAAGACTAAAGAAAATATCATGTTTTTGTTTAAATAGGGGGGGGGGCAGAAATACAGTTATTTGGCCCCAGACAAGTAATTCTAAGAACAGTTGAAATAACAAAGACAATGAATGAAAGTCAAAGTTGTCTTAAGCTGCTGTGTAGTGAGGCTTAGCTTGTAGGTTAGTACATGCAGTCCATCAGCAGATCTCCATCAGGTGATTCGCTCTATTCACACAGGGTTTCTATTTAAAAATGGTTTCCCTTCCTGGAAGATGTAAAGGTCCCTGACAAATGAGAGACATTCTAGTGAAATATTATCTGTGTCTATTAAGCTTGAAAAAAATCATATGCCGGTAAAATAAAGATTGTGGTTGGGGCATTCATATTTATTACCATATTAATTTGCTTATTGCCTACATTTTATTTAAAATAAATAAAGTCCAGTAAGACCCGTGCATAAACAGGGACATAACATTTAATTATGTTCTGACAACTTCAAAATGAAATAATTTCCATTCCCTATCATCCTTTTTATAGATAAAAAAACAAATTGCCTCGAATAATAACTCTTTAAAAGCAAACAGAGTTTAACTGTAACCCATAACTGACTCATAAGGGGTTGGGTGGCTCATTTGACTTCTTATAAGACCTCTGCATGAAGGAACCTCGCTGTAATGTATTAGCTCTCCTCTGGTGTGGTGATGCGTAAGGCTGATGCACTCACATGTTAACATGGTTGCCACAATAAAAAGTAAAAGGTTCTACGACCCAGTTTGGCCCACTCTGCATATATTTTTGCTCAAATTCCCGATGAAGGCTGTTGACAAATTCAAGCGTCCATTACCAAGCATCGCTGTCATCTCAGCAAGAGGGACAAACACATCGCTGGCACCTTCTTGGGTTACCTGATTACCAAAACCCTAATTCACATGCATTGCTTTTTATTTTATGCTCTCTTTTTCCTAGTTTTAGTTTTCACTCTCCAAAATCTTTTTTACTCGATTGCCTGGGCCCAGCAGAAGTTCAATAAAAGTTCTCTTTTAGACGAAATCAACACTAACTGGCTAGCTCTGAAAATATCTCTTCCCTTTTGCCCTTTGGCCAGACTAAAGTGTCTATTTTTGCACACAAAACTAAGGCATCTTCTGTAAGAGATGCACCCGAAAACCCCGGGCTCTACATTTGACTGTGCATGGGGAAAAACCGAGCTTGAGGCAGTTTGCCTGCTCGGACATGGTTAGATATTGTGCAGCAGCAGCAATGTTAATAAGGTCACTTTCTGCAACCTCTGCTCTCAGTGATTGTGCCAATACTGCGATTCACACAAGACAGATGTCACTATTAACCTCTATTTATTCTTGTCCGATGACTTGGCAGCATGTTAAAGTGATTTAATCAATGACTTTGGTGCAGCAGTGAAGGAATAACCTTTCTTCATTAACGGGTAGCGTTAACAAGCAACAATTAAATCACTCTGAGAACAGAAACAAAACATGATGTCAATGGTGTCTTTGCTGATATTGACAAACATTTAATGTCATCATTTAAAGCAAGAGGTGACAGAGATCAGCTAAGCCTGATCAGAGATACATTATTTAGCAAATCAAAGCTTTTAGGTTGCTAACGGTCAATGTAAAGTGACAAATAATCTGTTATTAGCGAGCATATATGCATGAGATTCATCATCTTATATCAAGAAACTCTTGCTTAGTTAAGTCAAAGTTTTGTGACAGTGAAGCTGGACTAACTCGCATTCAATTCAAATTCTCCATCAATGTCATTATCACTATTATATTAAGGTGCCTGAGCAGTCATGTCAATCCGCTGCCTCATTTGACCTCACTTTAAAAAGGATCCATGCAGGGTGGTATATAGATTTAATATGTAGGAAAAAGAGAGTACATTATCAGCACCTGATATCTGTCAAGGCCAAGTGCTAATCCGGTTGAGTTGAGGTATTGAAGGGAACAAGTAGGATCGGTGCATTGCAAGAGCGTCTGTTTGGGGGCTAAATGTGGACGTCAACTGCTTAACTTTATGCTCCTGATCAACAGATGTAGTTATTTGTATTTCATGTGATCATGTTTGATGTATGGTCAGTTAACGCATCTTATATTGCGGAGGAGGGGAAACCTTTAGGCGTATGGATTAAGGCTCCAATAGCTAGAGTGTTTTATCCAAGCCACACCCAGAGTAAATCCCTCATCAGACGAGGTGTCCACTAATGACAAAGTACTTGTTGCAATTTATCATGCAATTGCGGATAATTTCATCAAGTTAAAAGTGTGCCTGTGTTTTACACTTCCAAAGGTGCTCCAAGCTAATTGCTTGTTAGTGTGGGTGTGGTTTCGTCACTCTGCTCATCCCATTTCTCTTACTCATCAGGCGTGTGCTGACGTATGAGAAACCAAAGCGATTCACCGACAGCTGGGCAAAGTGCTCATCTTAGCATTCATTATTCAAGGCACTATCATGCCACAGCTGCTCCGTATCAATGTGCTCCCCTCTGACTTAACTTGTTTAAAAAAGAGTGTGAAAGTGATGCTAAAAGGAAAAACAGAGGAACGTTGTTTTGAGGATACAGGAATTTGCAGGAACCACAAAGTGAGATGAATATTTTGCGCTGCCCTGGGGGGGGGGGGATGTAGGCCAATCATGTGGATAAGCTATCGGCCGTTTACTAACAACCTTGAAACATTTCAGGCTAGAAAATTGCAAAAATACCAAAGTACACAGTTGTCTTTTGTCCACACAAGTCAACTGGTTAGCTTATTTTGCTTTTATGATTTATATATTTTTTTATACAGACAGAAATAACAGTCGATGAAGCCAAAACACTGACTCGTTTTTTTTGCCAATTCACGGGAGAGCCCAAAATGCTTCATTGTCTGACTCCATTTTGAGACTCTGAGACCTACTAGAGATCAGGAGGGGTCCTGTTGAGACAGGCGAAGTGAGCAAGCTCAGGAAATAGGAGCACTTCTGGGTGTGCTACTGTCCACATCATCTTTATCACAGGATCTGACAAGCCTTTTGGCAATGGGCCTCTTCTCTGCTGTTCTTCCCCTTCTAGTGTCTTCGCTCCTGGTGCCGATTTGTCAAATCAGTGTTGACCCGACTCAGGCGCAACAAACACTGAGCAGCAACTTGACCCCAACGAGAGCTGTCAGTTACAGTCGGATCTTAAACATCTCACTTTGCCTGATTTGCACATGGACAAATACTCTGTCATAAGGATATCTGTACCTGTGTTTTACCTCCTTAAGAAACACTTATAGCTACGGCTGGGCGATGTGTTATTATATTGATACCTTGATGCGAGACTAGATAACGTCTAGATAAAATATTGTAATGGCGTAGGTGGTGTCTTTTTTACTGGTTTTATACGTTTTAATTACATGAAATTGCAATGCTCCGCGGGTGCTGTACACTAGCTGCCCACTGCTCCTAGTACTAGACTCCTGGTACTAAGATGGGTTAAATGCAGAGAACAAATGGTGCTGTGTGCTCTGCATGCGTGACCATTAAAGAGGGTTTCATCCCTCCCAATATAAAGCGATGTCATTTTCTGAATTTATGAGATTGTTATAGCTTTTATTTGCCTTTACCCACTTAGTCAATGAATACACATTCCTGATGACCAATGGTCAACATTCTCATTGTGTAAATATTTGGTGAAAGAAACCCTACAAAGGTATTTGATAAGAACATATAATCTGTATATCAAACATAAGCCTAACCCTATCCTATCCACCCTAATCTTACTATTTTATGATGTATCCAGTGTTTCCCACAGAATTGTATTCTATTTGTGGGGGCACCGCACAAAAAAGAAAAGCCAAAGGCCCCTTAACCTATTCGGGTGGTCCACGCATCCACCCCCCCTCAAATAAGATAATACATGCGAGTTCATGGCTACTGTAGACAACGTTCTTGTTGCCCTGTGTTGCGAGTGAAACACACCGGAGTTGAGGATCTGTGGAGTTTATTCTCCCAAAAATATAATTTACAATTTAGGCATTTAGCAGACATCTTATTCCAAAGCGACTTACAATGACCTGAGGGACATTCTCCCTGGAGTAACCGAGGGCTAAGTGCCTTACTCAAGGGCAAGTGGTGTTCCAGGCAGGATTTGAACTCGCAACCTTCCGATCATCAGCCCACCTCACTATCCATTAGACCACCACCAAAAAACAAAACAATTTCCCTTCGATTCTATTGGTTCTAACGGTCAGGAAGAGATGTCACATGTCAACATCGAACAAGGGGGGCCAGAGATAAGGAAAATCCACCCAAATGGCCCCAGAAGAGGTTGTGTTTGCTAAATATGTCTAAAAATGTCATATCACTTGTTTTGCATCAATCTTGATACAGGGTACTTATTATATGTTGTACTTTGGATTCCTAAAGCTTTTAGTCTACTAACCCATCATCCAAGAGTAGTTTCACTATAAGTACAACATATTTTTTGGACGGACACTATAATTTACAGTTTTTTTACTATGTTCAATCTGAGTTTTCTTTAAAATAAAAAACATCTATATTGATTCTGGCTTTTCTACATCCAACTCACAGGTTTATCATTACTTTGAGAAAAAAGATTATTACTGTAACTCTTTTAGAAGGGAAGATATGGTCATTTGTTCTGGGAATGTCATTTTCGAGCCTGAAAACCAGGCTTGGGGCTTAACAGGTTAAGAGGTTAACTGTTGTATGGGTACAGGGTATATGAATATGATTGCAATGTGGACGTTGAGAATGCAGAGGTTTTGAGCTGAAACTCTAATTGACGCAGAGACACAGATTAAACCTGCAATCCCTGCTAGTAGTGCTGTGCGATTATGGCAAAAATCATAATCACGATTATTTGGGTCAATAATTGATATCACAATTATTTTGACGATTATTCATTGACCATTTATTGAACTTTAAAACAAATAATATTTTACCAATAAACAAGATCAACAAATATGTTGGAGCGCACTTCCAAAACCATACTAAACATATATTATTAATATGATGAATAAAAATAAATTAGACCAAAAGAAATTAAATCAAATATGATGCAGTGCACTGTCACAACCTACTGAAAACTCCTTAACATATAGCCAACATGTTGGTAAAACATATTCAACATATTCCACTCAGTTAAACGTTGAAGGCTGGCCAACCGTCATGGTCCAGAAGTAACAGGAAATAAATGTTGAACTACAATTTAAGACCAAATAAAAATGTTTAGGCCACCATGGCAAATGCTGGTAGGGCTGCTCATGTCATCTCTTAAAGACGTTTTGCAAGAAACACCAGCCTGTTGACATGGTCTGGTTTCAGAGATGAGCGCAGGCAGGTGACAAGCCACCTGGACTGAAGACCCTCAGCCACGCCCCGACACATGGGGTGACGCCGGCCAATCACAAAGCTTTGATGCGTTCAAGTGCATTATTCTGGCACAGGAAGATTATGTTACAGGACATTAACCATAAAACAGATTATTGTTGTTCTATTTTTAGACACATCTCGCGATCGACTGGTTGGGCACCCCTCGGCTAGACCATAGGTCTGTTGTGGTAGCAAAGTAGTCAGCTGAAGCCACATCTCTCTCAGCTTCCCCACGGCATTTGTCATATAGTGCAGGCTGCGCAGACCTGCTGAAATAATACCGAGACGGCATCGCGTAACGCTTGTCCAACATGTTGACAAGTTGCTTGAAGCCCTGGTTGCTAACAGTGCTAACTGGGCACATATCTTTAGCGATGTGAAATGTAATGGCAAAGTACTTGCAAATAGTGGAAATAGTTGTACCCTTCTTTTTAACGAGTTGCTGCTCTTGTTCTGACATCTTAGCTCGCGCTGAACACTCACAACACATGTCACTCCCACGTGGCCGAGTGGGCTTTTAGGGAGGGGCGAAAGCGCACCCAGCAAAATAATCGTATTTTGTCAATTATGCTGTTTTCATAATCGTCGCAAGCCATAATCGTAATCGCGATTAAAATACGATTAATTGCACAGCCCTACCTGATAGTCACCTGGCCCTTTCCAAGCCGACCTAGAACCAAGAGTGTATCTGCCGGGCGTCGTCCAGTCAGCTCCCAGAGGAGAGCCAGGCCCAGTGAGCGGTGTCTCTGCTCAGCAAGAGGTGTGCTGCATTTATAACACAAGACAAAACGAGAGCACCACAGCGAAACGTTATGTTGCAATAGTCATTTCATTCAGATTCTTTTTTTGGTGATAATCATTAGAAGCCAATACAGTAATTGACAATAAAATGAGATGCATTGCACAACCATAGGTTCTGTCGAGCTGCACCATATGTGCTTCTCCTGTTTATAAAGAGGTTGGAGCTGGTTTCACTCAGTGGGGCAGCGGGACATTGTTGTGTGAAGAATCAGCAGCTCATTACCAGCAGCCAGTGTGTGTCTGGGGAGCCACCAGATTGGTCACAACCATTTGGAGACGTAGGGAGGGCTTGTTGACGTTAAATCTCTCTCTCAGGGAAACTGGATTAAAGCCGAACTGTAGAGGGTCATTTCACTTGGCTTCTCACGCGTCTAAACTTCTGTTCATCAAAGAAAATATTGGGATTTTTATTACAAAAATATCCATACTTTTCACATTATCAGAATCAGAAACAGGTTTATTACCAGGTAGGTTCAGACGTACGTAAAACAAACATTTAAAAACACAGAACTATTTTACATATTTAACTTGGGTGTCATTTAGGCTTTTTCTAACGAGGTGTGTTTTCTGCCCACAGGAGACAGTGGCAAGGTGACGACGGTGGTAGCCACACCCGGCCAGGGCCCCGACCGCCCACAGGAAGTCTCTTATACAGACATTAAGGTTATAGGGAATGGCTCCTTTGGGGTGGTCTACCAGGCTCGCCTCATCGACAGCCAGGAGATGGTGGCCATTAAGAAAGTTCTCCAAGACAAGAGGTTCAAGGTATGTTTAGAGAAGCTTACACTCACCAAATCATTACTGTTAGGGGGTGCTTCATGGAGTTTTTGAAAAAGAATGTTGGTAATGATCAATAAAACTAAAGGGCGGGGCAACGGGAATACGATTATAAAGTGTAGTAGCTCACGTCAGATTTATTGACGATTTCTGTACTTTGTGATCCCTGTATCATCTGGATACTGACCTGTGTTTATGTACATGCTTAATCATTTGATTGTACACTGTATCTGCCACCTAGACTGACCGTTTAATGTATGTGTAATGTTCGTTATATTTGAAAACTTCAATACAAATATTGTTAAAAAAATAAGATCATTACTGTTAAAGTTGCACCTACAAAGAAGTGGTAATGGATGTGTTGTAGACGCAAATCAGTTTGATTAATACATCCTGACTGATGGACCTTGTTTGTAATGAGTCCTCTTTTTCCTTTCTTCATTACAGAATAGGGAGCTGCAAATTATGAGGAAATTGGACCACTGCAACATTGTGAGGCTACGTTACTTCTTCTACTCCAGTGGAGAGAAGGTGTGTACGCACTGACGTGACGTTTTAATGCAGCATGAATCAGGTTTCGAGACGAAGCACTCTCCCTCCACACCCAGCATGCATCAGTGATGACTCATAGACACGTTTCAGACAAGTTGATCCTGGTCTTATTGTACATTGAGTTCCACTCTCTTTACTTAACGGTTTGCAGGTTCAAGTTCTTTTGATGAATTGTTGGCTTATAATTGTGGTTTTCCTAAATGTATCTAAGAAAAAACACAAGCTGTATCAGCCAACTTGTGACTTGTGATCCGTACCCTGTGAACTTAACACTACACAAACTGTATTACATTAATGAGCTGTAATATCCTATTCAGTCATTATTTACACTCTGTTGTAATATTTATTATTGCAGGCTAACTGTGTTTACACTGATAAGAATATACTTTAATTTAAAAAGCTTAAAAGTTTAGTTTCAAAAATGTAATTGATTAGAAATGGTGTATATTTTGCAACAAATTAGCTGCTTCATCTGTAATTGTTAATTGTTTGCAGCAAATATTTACTTAAAGGGGACCTATCATGCAAAATGCACTTTGTGATGTCTTTTATAAACATGTGTCCCCGGTGTGTCGGGGAACTCACGCAGCGTCAGAAAATAAAACCCTCTCTCTTTTCCTCCGTACCCAAATCTCTAAAAACGGGGAACAACGGAGCTGATCCAGATTTGCGTCCGATATGATGTAATATCGTTTCATCACCACAGTATTTAGTTTAGACAGTAGCTGCCGGGTCCCACATGAGCTCAGCCCCCTGCTTTTTTATTTTTTTTTAAAGCTTTATACCCAAATCAGCACTTTTGAAACAGGAAGTGAAACAGAGGGATATGAGGCATGGCTAGAATGGGTGATCTGTTTGGTATTTTGAGCAAAACACTTCATAGACATGTGTTTTATATATTTGTATATATCTGAGACCTACACTATTGCCTAAAAATAGCATGATAGGTGACCTTTAAGAAAATAAGTCCAAAGTATGAGATAAATATTTCATTATGTCCTTTTTAAAAGCAGTCTGATAACTAATCTGCAAACAGTATTTATTTGTTGCCTAATTACTCCCTCCATGAACCACACAACACATTTTATTAAATTGGTTTTATACTCCTTACATCCCTTTCTCTTTCCACCTATAATTAAACAACCTTTTTCCTTTCCCCCCCCCTCCTTCTCAGAAAGATGAGGTGTATTTGAATCTGGTGCTGGACTTCGTTCCCGAGACCGTGTACAGGGTGGCTCGGCACTTCAACAAGGCAAAGACCACCATCCCCATCATCTATGTTAAGGTCAGTACACACGCACGCATGCACGCACACACACATATACACACACCAGGGACGTACGGGCTAATGTTGCCAGGGCAACGGCTCGTTTGGCCTTTTTGGCTGACCTGCCCCTCTGGAGAGAGCGAGAGTTTTTTTTTTTTTTTGTGGCCGAATCAACTTGATAAGGGATATAGGCCTACACTGTGGCCCTAAAGCAACTGCTCCATTATCTGTATCAAATGCACACATTGATGCCACCAAATGTCACAATAAAAATAGAAAGTACTACAAATAAACTGGAATTCATTTACATCTTAAATTATTAATAGATACACAAAACAAGGTTTACAAATATCCAACCTTCAAATTGCTTTTTTAAATCAACACTGCTCTGCACACTTGCTAAAGAACATTTGTGTGGAAATCTCAATTCAGTTGTAGGGCTGCGTGAGTATGGCCAAAAGTATGGCAGTAAATCTCACGGTAACTATTTAATCATCACCAAATTCTGTGTTATTATGACCGATCATAACTCAGCTTTATGCAGACATATTTAGCATGGTGTACAGGGCCGGTTTTTGGCATATGAAAAAAACATTTCGACTGTTTGCGCTCATCCTAATTTTCGGCCTTGATGTAACAACATTCAAAATTAAGTCAAGGTAACACCCTTTTCACCCCGGTTACACTTTTCATTTGCCCTGTACGATGGGCGCTGTAAGTGATGAAAGTGGGGGGTGTTGGCTTATCAGGCGTCCGCAGCTCACAGCCAAAGTGGGTGTGGGAGCGAGCAAGAGAGATAAATGCAATTTATGTAAACAAATATTTCCAAGGCACTCCTTTATAATTATTGGGGTAAACAGGTTTGAAATGATTTCAATGTATAATATAGGACAGTAAACCAAAAATATCGTTTAAAACTTGAGATACAAAAATATGCATAAATAAATGTTAACTAGGTAAAATAAGATATGAATGAACAACAAAAATAAAATAAGTTGCATTTATTTTCCATTGGCTCTGATAGGTTATCGGTTATGTTCACATACTTATTTGATTATTAAAATGTAAACCAATCTTTTTCATATGGGTGTTTTACGGCCCGTCCACACAGCGGCGCAGGAAATGACGACAGAACAGCCAAAAAAGACATCTCACACCGTGTCAGATTTTGGTTATTTTGGGGAGGTGGAGATAAATCATATTGTTAGGTGGATGCCGTTTGAACCAGAGTAGCAGCATGGAGGTCGGATCGTCACCAAAATAAATAAATAAGTGGTCCGAAAAAGGTTAATGAAAAAAAAAATACACATAGCCTTCCTCAGGCAGTGTGTTTGTACCGGGGACAGGAGACCCCCCCCCCTTGATGAGAGACTGTAAGAAGTGATCGGGGAATCCCTCCGGAGTGGAGTCATGACGACTGGATCTGAATTATGTTTTTGTATTTGGTGGTTTGTGTCCCAGCTGTCGATCAGGTGTGCGCAGCGTCTCCACTGCAGCCTGTGCATCTCAACCCCCCCCCCCTCCCCGCAGCAACTCTATATCCACCAGTTAAAGGACATACAACTAATGTGTTGTGTTATATTAGCTGTACAATTTACCACATATTGTGTTCTTAGCTTCCATACCTCCTGTGTTTTACGAGCGACTTATCAAGTCTTGGCAAACGGCATAAAACACGATTAAACATGGTAGTATATAAAACCATGCTCGTATCTACAACCTATGGAAATGCAAAACGGCGTCCGTTTAGACGTAATTCTGTCCTCCTGCTTACCGCATCATTTATGAGAAAACATTTCATAACATTAACACAACATATTCGAGGTGGTTTTAAATAACATATCCGTATTTATTTATTTCTCCAAGTTATGTTTTTGTGTGCACCGAGGAGTTTGTTAAATCATTTTAAGATTGGCTTTCATCAATGTTTGAAAATGAATTCTTCATATGATAAATGAGAGGTAACATTTTGTTTATGGTATTATTTCCACATATTTCTCTCCATTCTTCCTTCTGCCAACGGTGTCGCAGTTTCTCGTCTCTCCCGTTTTTGTGCTTAGTGCGTACGCATGGGTTAGAGTTTGCGTGGAGGACCGCACATTTTCCCGTCAAGTTAGTATTTTATAAATCGCAAACATTGCGTAGAAATTGGCGTACGCCATTTTTTGAGCGTATATCCCTTTATAAATGAGGCCCCAGGTCTCTAGTAATGTGTGCTCTAAGTGCACCAGATTGAAGTATTTTACTTTAAATGTTCAAACATTTCTTAGCGGGGGGGCATACCCCCGGACCCCCCTAGAGGATGTGATGTCCTCACCCCAATCAAAACATGTTCATATAATACTGAATACATTTGAAGCCTTTGATGTATATGACCTATGTCAATACGTTTCTGTTTTTGTAGTGCATTGGTCTTTTGTAGAGATTTTTCATTTATTTTTTATATATTCTATTGTGTATTCCTTGGATACTTTTATTTGTTCTACTGAACGATTTTCTGGCAGGGGGGGCGCCAGCTAAAATCTCGCCTAGGGCAGCAAATCGGTTAGAACCGGCCCTGATGGTGTAGGAAACGGGCTCCGTGTTACAAGATGGGTCGGGGGTTTGGCGGTACCACTGCACCGCTGCAGACTCTCTGCACACACACACACACACACACACACCGCTGCAGACTCTCTGCACGAAGGAGCCACGGTGCTGCAGCTCCTGATCGGAGCAGAGACACACGTTCACTAAGCGGAAAAACTATATCCTGTCACAGAGATCTGCTATTTTAAATTTTAAAGTCAACACATATCGACCCTAAATAAAGTCTATATTAAGAACGAGAGATGTTTTGACATTATGGCTTAAACAAATGACAAATGAGCGAGGGCGATGACGTCAGAGCATCATCCTATGTGCCGGGGCTGAGACCCGAACTGCCCCGGCCCAATTTAACCCCTGGTTAGAGGCCCTGTTTTATCAGGATGTCTGGACTGCACAGCAGTTACAATGGTCAAACTATTAGAACAGAATTGTCCCCATTTTGTCTTTAATAGTTACTAACATTAGATATTTTAATGAGATATGGACCGCAAAACAAATGTCCCTGATTTTCATTTTTGAAATTAAGTCACCGAATGCAAGTAGTCGCCTTAGTTTATTTTGTTATGAGATGTGAATTACTGTTCAATTTAGTTGATGTAATAATCATTTGGTTTCTTTTACAAAAAGGTCTTATGTTTTTTTTCGGGGCAGGCCCTTTTTCCAGTTTAGAGCAATAGCCCCTCCAAGTGTCTGTGCACGTCCCTGACACACACACACTCTTCCACCATGCCACTATAAGCATTAAAAGGTTAATTCAAGTCAGTTATTCAGGGATTAAATACTTACATTCTCACAAGGGAACAAAAACTGTTATAATCAGAGGCAAATAAACTGTCTGGTCATTTTGACTACACTCAAAGTCATCATAAGAAGTCCTCAAAGCTTGCAGAGGTCTTAACCCCTGTCTGTTTATGGATCCAAAAGGCAACAGGGATGAATGGATATCATTGGTTTTGTGGGGGATTAATACATCTGAAATGCCCTTTAGCTGCCATTTAACATAGTGCATTTACTCGTTTTAGGGAACCCTTGACACCCAGACTGCCAAACAAGACAGATACAGTACTTCTGCTAAAAAGCCTTTTGCTTTACAAGTTGGAGAATGTATCGTCTTTGGCAGAAGATCTGTGTGCTTACTGCTTTACGTCTTTGTAAAATAGAGACTTTCTGTCACACTCTGCGACATCACATGGAATAGATTTGAGCTTCATCCGTTACTTAAGGTCGCATTTAAGGAAACTACATTTCTTCAGTAATTGCCTGAGGATGTAACAAACGATCGAGTATGTTCCTGTTGGTTCAGCTCACTGTTTAAGGGTTATAGAGGCAGAAAGGGAAAGATGGTCCCAAGGGAATTCATCTGTTTGCAATACACTTGGCTCCCTGTCTAAAAGGGTGCTCATTTCGGAGAGAGTGTTTGTGTGTTCACCGTGTCTGCAGCAGCAGAGGACATTATAGCTGTCTCATGGCCCATTTCCCCTCCTCAGCCTGCTGCTCCCCCATGGCTCGGAGATGCATGCTGATCTCCCCCTCACACACACTTTCTCTCTGCTCTGTCATCCCTCCGTCCTCCAGCGACACACTTCTATCTCAGCGTGCCATCTCTTCCCGTCCCCTGGGACTCAATGTTTTCACCGTGTCTCATTGTTTCCCTCTTCCTCACCCCTGCCCTCCTCTTCGCCTTTTTAAACGGCATCCTTCACTCATCATTTTCTCTGCAATCATCTTTTTATCTCTGTCACTGCATCATATGGGTAATAATAGCGAGATAATGGTGATGGCGGTGATTTGTCATATTAAGATGCTTTCTATCGGCATTCCACGGGCACATTTAAAGGCTGCAGACTTATAAGTGAGAGCCATTTTTACACAAGGACATCACACATCACCATTGACCTAGGATGTTTAGACAAATGTCAAATAGGGGTTAGTTGTACATCATCTGGGGGAGTTTTTACCCCCCTGTTATTTTGTTGTAAATACCATGCCACTGCGGGCTGCTGCAGACACCACACAGCTGCTTCTTTCAACACTCTGCAAAATTAGGACACAAATTGATGTGACTGGTGTGTGATGAGAAACCTTACAGACACACACAGATGCTCCTGCCTCTGCCAAAAAAAATACAAACTTGTGTTATAGAGCCAGATGGTGTGTAAGATTTCTAATTTGTAATGCAGTTTCCCAACTAAAGTCAGCTAAGCCTCAGCTCAGTAGTTCCCAAAGTTCAAAAATGCTATCTTGGTCCTCATCAAAGTGTATTTAGTGATTTATTTTCACAAGAAATTAGCAAAGTTTAAGCATAAGTCTGAACAACTCAAAGCAATACTTCTTACTTCAACTACTTCCTGCTGTCTGTGCCATTTATAATGCTATTTCAGGAACCACTGCCTTCGCTCGGGTCAGCTAAGGTCACACGAGGCTTCCAGTCCAAAGGGAAATTACATTAAAGTATCTGAATGTATACAAGGCAATTAATTATATGGGTATTGGTAGATCCGGAAAATTCAACAGGAAAGTCTTGCTTGTTAGTTGTTGAAGTCTAAAAGATTGTCTCTTGCAATCACTTGTAGGCAGTCATTGGAGTATTTTTGCATCCAATTGCAGGCTTTAAGGAGCTCTTATATATATCTATAAACCTTTGAGTTTGTTCCACTATGTGCTCGAGGACTCTGTTATATCCTTTAATGGGAAAGTGGACATGGGAAGCTCATTGTTCTCAATGGAATTAATGACATTTCAATTGGTTAAGCAATCAATTTTCTGCCACTTATCGGTCCAGATTGCTAGTGATTGTCCGACTGGCCCACTTTGGCTACGCCAGTAAATTGTCAACGGGGGGGGGGGTGCTAGTGATTGTCCGACCGGTACCGGCCCATCCCGATGTCCAGTCCGCCACTGGTTCTTGCCAAAGTATTGCAATTCTATCAACTTGTGCGGAAACTTGAACTTGTTTTTAAGGTAAATTGGTTTATTGTGCTTTTTGTCTATTTTTCAGCTGTTGTGCATTTAGGATACAAAGTGAGAACATAAAGAAGTGTTTTTGAAATATTTACACAACATTATCATTGGTGTATTATCAACATGGAATACATTTGTATTTATTTTAATATCGGTAATTATCAATTATACCAACACCCCTCATTCAAGCTTCCTACAAGCTTCAAAACAGTTTGACCAGTATTATAACACAAGAGGTATTACATTGCATCCAGTGTGGTACTAAAAAGGTTTACATAAGGCGTGAATGTTCCTTGTTGAACTCTGATAGGGATCTGTAGCCTCCCTGTGTGTCACGAGTCACCTGACTCCACATGCAAACAGGGGGGAAACGGCTATTCTTTGCTTTTTCTTCCTGGTTTATCTGTATGTTTCTGTCTGAGTTGATGCTAACTCTCTCTCTCTCTCTCCCCCCCCCCCCCCCCCCCCCCCCCCCCTCTCAGGTGTACATGTACCAGCTGTTCCGCAGTCTGGCTTATATCCATTCCCAGGGCGTGTGTCACAGAGACATCAAACCCCAGAACCTGCTGGTGGACCCGGAGACGGCCATCCTCAAACTCTGTGACTTTGGCAGGTCAGTACCAGACTCTGCCTCTGGACATCAAGTCTGTCCCCCATCATCCTGTGCATTGTTGTGACCGTCTGTGTGTCTGTGTTTACTTAGCTGTCTGTTTGTGTAGCCATCTTATTTATTTTTATTGAAGGCACATAGAAAATATATTTCAAGGTTCAAGGCTTTTATTAGTCATACGTACATAGCTACAGTGTAGTTATGACGATGACAATCTTAGGTCCCAGGCTCCAACATTGATAGGTTAGATTGAACAGTTCAAAGCTACTATTCAATTAAATTCAAGTTTATTTATATAGCCCAAAATCACAAATCCTATTTGTCTCAGAGGGCAGCACAAGTCAACAAACACAATTGACAATGTAAAAACAACAAATGTATCTTATAAGATCAATGTGAAAATACAAATTTTAAAAAGAAACATAACACAATGACACAAATACAGTTGGAGTACAATAAATACAATTCCATAAAACGAAGGGTCCATGAGGATGTATAAAAGGGGGTTTAAAACCAGTCTTAACTGTACACTGTACTAAAAAGGAAAGTCTTTAACCTGCTCATAAATGTGTGGACACTGTCTGCCTCCCTGATCGTCACTGGAAGTTGATTCCAGAGGAACAGGGCTTGGTAGCCGAAAGCTCTAGCACCTGACCGGACTCTGGGAACCACCAGCAGACCTGCACTCTACTACACAGCTACTAGTGTTCAGCTTAGTCTCTACTATTGAACATCACTTAGCAAACCATATGTTACGGTTCCTAAAAGCTTGGGTACCACAGCAACAATAAAGGTATCTGTAGAAAACAGAAAAGTGCAGCAGCAAGAATTAGATGCAGGATCCGGTTGATCGTCTGGATTGCTTCTTTATTTGCAAGATCAAACACTCAAGGTGTTTCAAATACAAGATGAACTTCTCTGCTGAGACCAGTGTCACATTCATTTTGAGGTTTAGTTTTTGTCTGTCACATAAAATCAGTTACATCTTCATCCAGACATTTCAAACTGACAACCTAGCTCGACAAGAGATCCTTAAAACATTGTCCTTCAGTGACATCATGCAAAACTGTGATACGAAGAAATTGGTAAAAAGGCGAGCACGTATATTATTCTGGATTGTACTTTTAAATCATCACAAAATAAATGATGTGCTGAAGGTTTAAACGTAGAACAAAGTATTTGAGCTTAAAATATGTCTATTCCTAGTAAACGACCAACAATTGCTGAACAATACATTGAAACGTTGACCTTTTAACGACATTTAAATGCAGTTTTCCAATTCACAATGACATCTGTAAGTGTGACTGTTTGGTTTATAAAGCATTCAATGAAAGGCCAAATTATCATAGGTGGAGGAGCTCACATAAATACACCAAAAAAAGACAAGGCGATGTGCCTGCAAGACTCCACTCAGGTGAACAAAACATATTACCTGTGCGCTGTAGGGATCGATCGATATGGCTTTTTCAAGGCCGATACCGATTATTAGTAATCAAGGAGACGATAACTGATATTTGGAACCGATATACATTCGCAGTAAAATCAGAAAATCTTGGTGTCAAAATGTAGAATAACACAACTTCTTTGAAATGCCTTTTTATGTTTAGTGAACTTTTCAACATCTTAAAACTGGTTTACTCTCCGTGACCCTGAGGAGCTCCAACAAGCCGTGTAGGACAGAGAGTGAATACACATACTATACAGAGATGCTGTGAGAAACCAATGTGAGTTTGGAAAATTGAACAGTATAAATCTATTTTAGTATACCTCAACAATGGAATTATGATCAGTAGAAATGGCCATGACATGGGACCTTTAACTTGTATTTTTAGAGTGTTGTATTAGTAATTTTACTTAATAAAAATCTCTTAATACTTCTTCCTGGTTTATTTTTAAGTTACTTTACTATATAAGATTTAAAATATGAGATTGAAGTGTATATAAACAAACCTTGTAAAGACGGTGTATACGAGAACAGCGTTGTCCATTTGTCAATTAGCCAATTATATCGGAATTCATTAGCATCTACAAACAAACTGATTTTTAGTTTTTGTTAATATATCGTGGTACTTGTGTTTTACTTCAGTAACATTTCCAATGCAGCACTTAATTGTTGCATTAGTCAAAGTCAACTTTATTGTCAATCTTTCAGGTTGTGTGTACAGGCAGAGGGATCGAAATACCGTTTCCCACAATCCTGAATACAAAAATACAAATATGTATATCATATATATATGTACTAGGGCTGTCAAGTTAACGCGTTGATAACGCGTTAACGCAAAACAAAATTAACGCCACTAATTATTTTAACGCAATTAATGCATGTCTATTTTTTGTCCTCGGCCGCCCCGTAGTTTCAGAGCGCATCGAGTTTAAAATACCATCTACAAGCTGATGCTGACAGCCCCGCTCCTGCTGCCCGCTTGTGGCAGACCACACTTCCACACTCACCGGCAGGCACCGACTGGCCATCGGGAGGACCGGGAGGGTGTGTGTATGTGTGGCCCGAGCGAGCGAGAGAGAGAGACCTTACGTGTATTGTTGTTGTTAGCATCTGGTGCTAGCTAGCAGCGCTAACGGATATAAGGAGCTGTTTAAATGAAAACAGAGGAGCGATATTTCGCCGACAACTGCGCCGAGCACTTGACTTTATGCAGGAAGCCAGGCAGTGGGACATTGTACGAAAAGTCAGCACACTCAGCTCGGATAGTGCGCGCAACATGATTGCAGCGTCCAGGCAGCTCCGGTTCGAGCGTATGCCTTGAGTTGCACATAGCTCCAACGATCCATCCATCACACACACACACACACACACACACACACACACACACACACACACACACACACACACACACACACACACACACACACACACACACACACACACACACACACACACACACACACACACACACTTTGTATTGTATTATTGTATGAGAGAGGTTCCAGGTTGAATTGAGGCGAATATTTGTAATGTTCAGAGGTTGTTGTGTTTAATATTCATGACAGAGATGTTCACAAGTCTTTTTTTGCAAGTCCAAGTCAAGTCTTTGGTCACGAGTCCAAGTCAAGTCTCAAGTCTCTAAAAAAATAAAAGTCTCATGTCTCTTCTGGTTGTAATAAGCCAATTGTCTGCTGCTATCCAGTCTGTTAAGAATACTGCACAGCTATATCTAAGAAATTCAAAGCATGTACTGTGTTATTATCACTCCTATATCTATTAGCATACAGTATCAGTACTGATTAGTTGTTTGTTATATGATCACTTTAAACAGGCTATTGCAATGCAATATGAGGACAAACATCACACTTTAGCTAAATACAAACAACTTATAAGCAAAACACTTCAGAATCAGAAATCACTATCACAAATACTTTATTAATCCCCCGCAGGGAAACTGTTAAAAGTACTTAAAAGCGGGTAATGATTAACGTTACCGACCTTTTTTATGTCATGTCAAGAGTTGGATGTCAACGCCACTCAACTCAAACAAGTGTGACAAGCAATTCACTAATCTTTTCAAATATTCAGTTACAAAGCTAGCAGCAAGCTAAGTTAGCATTACACAGCTGATGCTGAGCTAAACATGTTTGCTAACCGTCCATGCGTTAATGTGACTGACCTCTCCGGGTGACTTTTCAAGTGCCTGATGAAATTCGACGTTGTTGCGCCAGCATCCTTGATTTTGATATTGCAGACTTTGCAGTGTGCGCTCCTTGTGTTGGTGCCGCTGGCGTTTTGTTCGAAGTTGTTGTAGTTGAACCTAATTACAAGCGGTACAGCCGCAGGTGTGCCGCCGGTCGCCATTGTGTTACTACGAGGTAGTAACAGAGGCGCGCACGTCTGCGTAATGAGCCCGGCTAAAGTAACTGGATGGCCTTACCTGCCTGTCAGCCTTCCATCTGGGCACAAACTGATCTCGTGCCCTCATTGGTCATGTGCACGTTCGTGTGTGTTGGAGGAGGCGGGCTCTATAAGGAAGTAGCAGCCTCGAGCAGATTATCTCCGGTTGTGTATTTTCAAATTCTAGCGATCTCGAGCCGGTTTCTCTCAAATGTACCTACCCCACCTTTAATACGCCAAAATAGAAAACACAATGATTGTTCACGAGTCCCAACACACGAGTCCAAGTCGAGTCTGAAGTCTTTTGGTCACGAGTCCAAGTCGAGTCTGAAGTCTCTGTGTGTGCGACTTAAGTGTGACTCGAGTCCGAGTCGCAGACTCGAGTCCCCATCTCTGATTCATGAGAATATTTGTCATTGTTGAAATGATAATAAACATTTGCATAAAGCATATTTGTCCACTCATATGTTGATAAGAGTATTAAAAACTTGAAAAATATTCCTCTAAGGTACATTTAGAACAGATCAAAAAATTGCGATTAACTATTTTAATCGACTGACAGCCCTAATATATACACAATCAACAGAAACATTTACACATATGCCCACATTAAGATAAAATATATATATATATATATATATATATATATATATATATATACAGTGGGGCAAAAAGTATTTAGTCAGCCACCAATTGTGCAAGTTCTCCCACTTAAAAAGATGAGAGGCCTGTAATTTTCATCCTAGGTACACTTCAACTATGAGAGACAGAATGGGGGGAAAGAATCCAGGAAATCACATTGTAGGATTTTTAATGAATTAATTGGTAAATTCCTCGGTAAAATAAGTATTTGGTCACCTACAAACAAACAAGATTTCTGGCTCTCACAGACCTGTAACTTCTTCTTTAAGAGCCTCCTCTGTCCTCCACTCGTTAACTGTATTAATGGCACCTGTTTGAACTCGTTATCAGTATAAAAGACACCTGTCCACAACCTCAGACAGTCACACTCCAAACTCCACTATGGCCAAGACCAAAGAGCTGTCAAAGGACACCAGAAACAAAATGTAGACCTGCACCAGGCTGGGAAGACTGAATCTGCAATAGGTAAGCAGCTTGGTGTGAAGAAATCAACTGTGGGAGCAATTATTAGAAAATGGAAGACATACAAGATCACTGATAATCTCCCTCGATCTGGGGCTCCACGCAAGATCTCACCCCGTGGGGTCAAAATGATCACGAGCAAAAATCCCAGAACCACACGGGGGGACCTAGTCAATGACATGCTGGGACCAAAGTAACAAAGGCTACCATCAGTAACACACTACGCCGCCAGGGACTCAAATCCTGCAGTGCCAGACGTGTCCCCCTGCTTAAGCCAGTACATGTCCAGGCCCGTCTGCAGTTTGCTAGAGAGCATTTAGATCAGGGGTGGGGAACCTCCGGCCTCCGGGCCGTATACGGCCCGCGAGACAATTTGGTACGGCCCTCGAGGTAATTTATAAACACACATAAAAAATGAAAGAAATCTAGACCGCAAAAAAATTAAACAAGCGAGTGCCTGTTTTTCCTGGCCAAGGTCAGGGTCCATGAACACAACACGAGCCTCACGTATCATCACGTGGTATATGTCTCGACTGACAGGGGTGCAGTTCTGACGGAGAGCACCAGAACGCCACTCCAGCACTTCAGAAATTGCAGTACCGATAAGTCCATACACATGCCGCAGTTTCTGCGTTTCTGTGTCTTTAGTTGAAAGCCCAGTGGCGATCTGCTCATCTGTCATTCTGATCAGACAGTCAATAACTGTGTTGTTATCATTAGCATCTGGTTAGCTAGCTATGCTAACGAATATAAGAAGCTTTTTCTACAACCAGTGAGGTAAAGGCACATCTTTATATGATCATTATAGTTATAAAAAAATAAGAGAATAAAGTAAACAGGTATAAAATACTATATGACAGTTATTAATAAAGAAGAATACAGTTTGAAAGGGGAGTGATTTGTCAAATATCCATACATTAAAAGAAAATCTGCTTACAGTTGTGTTTGGGTGTTGAGAGATGTGTCCATAGATCTCCTAATGTTGCTCTCAAAGTGCACCAGATTGATGCTTTTAACTTCAACATTTAAAAAAAAAAAATCTTCCTGGGGAGCATGCCCTCCGGACCCCCCTAGAGGAGGTTAGGTCCCCCCCCCCCCACTTAAATCATGTTACATTAGATTAGATGTTACTTATTAGACGCTTTTATCCAAAGCGACATACATATTCGATGCTGTGGGCAATCCCCACAGGAGCAATTTGGGGTGAAGTGTCTTGCCCAGGGACACAACGACATGCTGTTCACATGGATAGGAAACTAAATACATTGGCACACATCTTGTGTCCATATCTTTCTGTTTTGGTGGTCACGCCACACCGTGCACGTGCATGCATGCGCGAGTCATGGTGAGATATCTGGATTAAGAGGTGGCTTTTTCTTTGCACAGAATGAAATGAATGGGCTGTAATTTTAGTTTTTTTAAGCAGAGGTCAATAACTTGTACGGCCCTCTGAGGATATTGTAAACATTGAAATGGCCCTTGAGAGGAAAAAGGTTCCCCACCCCTGATTTAGATGATCCAGAAGAGGATTGGGAGAATGTCATATGGTCAGATGAAACCAAAATAGAACTTTTTGGTAAAAACTCAACTAGACGCGTTTGGAGGAGAAAGAATGCTGAGTTGCATCCAAAGAACACCATACCTACTGTGAAACATGGGGCTGGAAACATCATGCTTTGGGGCTGTTTTTCTGCAAAGGGACCAGGACGACTGATCCGTGGAAAGGAAAGAATGAATGGTGCCATGTATCGTGAGATTTTGAGTGACAACCTCCTTCCATCAGCAAGGGCATTGAAGATGAAACGTGGCTGGGTCTTTCAGCATGACAATGATCCCAAACACACCGCCCGGGCACCGAAGGAGTGGCTTCGTAAGAAGCATTTCAAGGTCCTGGAGTGGCCTAGCCAGTCTCCAGATCTCAACCCCATAGAAAGGAGGGAGTTGAAAGTCCGTGTTGCCCAGCGACAGCCCCAAAACATCATTGCTCTAGAGGAGATATGCATTGAGGAATGGGCCAAAATACCAGCAACAGTGTGTGAAAACCTTGTGAAGACTTACAGAAAACGTTTGACCTCTGTCATTGCCAACAAAGGGTATATAACAAAGTATTGAGATGAACTTTTGTTATTGACCAAATACTTATTTTCCACCATAATTTGCAAATAAATTCTTTAAAAATCAGACAATGTGATTTTCTGGATTATTATTTTTTCTCATTTTGTCTCTCATAGTTGAGGTATACCTAGGAGGAAAATTACAGGCCTCATCTTTTTAAGTGGGAGAACTTGCATAATTGGTGGCTGACTAAATAATGTTGCCCCACTGTGTGTGTGTGTATATATATATATATATATATAATTATATATATATATATATATATAATTATATATACAAAATAACAGTCACTTCAATATCTTTGGGAATGTACATTAGTGCAAGATTGTCCATAGCAGCGTAAAAAAGTATTATTAGTTGTATTAGTACTTTTACTTATTACAAATCTCTTAATACTTCTTCCACCACTAACTATATATATCTCTTATCTCTTGTAGTGCGAAGCAGCTAGTGCGGGGGGAGCCGAATGTTTCCTATATCTGCTCGCGGTACTATCGCGCCCCGGAGCTCATCTTTGGAGCCACCGACTACACGTCCAACATCGACATCTGGTCGGCCGGCTGCGTGCTGGCCGAGCTGCTGCTGGGCCAGCCCATCTTCCCCGGGGACAGCGGGGTGGACCAGCTCGTAGAGATCATTAAGGTAAAGAGAGGAAGGCTACAGACACTGGCACAGCGCTAACTGATGCACGGGGGAAGATGAAAGGTTGACATGGAGGAAAGTTTGGAATTCAAACTACTGTCAGTGTTGGCTTTGTGGAGGAAACTGTTGGAAATGTGGTTTAAAAACAGACTATACTTAGCTATTCAACCTGGTAGATTACTAATTTTCATTTGGTTAACAATCCATTTTCCTGTCCAGATTGCATTTATTAATTATACATTTTATTTGGTCTTATGTACTGCTTAGACGTAGCTGAGGAGATGTCACCTAATAGTTGCCAAAATAAACAACTTCTATCAATACTATAGAAAATGTGAAAAATATATTAACCCAGTGAAATGTTTACTTAGTTTTTTGTGGATTTGTTTATTTGAATTTATTCTAAATTGGAGCGCTGCGTAATCAAAATCCAATCGGACTAAATAAAGTATTTTGTGATTCTGATGGTAAAACTGTCATTGATACCTCCCCGGTCGATGAATGTGTACTTATATTTCAACACGGATAGTATTCAATAAAGAACAGTAGCCCTGGAAAGATAAGCTTTACACTTAATATAACAAAGGATACATTTTGTTACGCTCCACATTTAAAACCCCTTCTCCACGTTTTGAAGGACACGCCAATGATTGTAATTCATATGAATGAACATACATTTTTCCTTTGTGTGCTTCAGGTCCTTGGGACACCAACGAGGGAGCAGATCCGGGAGATGAACCCCAACTACACAGAGTTCAAATTCCCTCAGATCAAAGCACACCCCTGGACAAAGGTACGTCCCGGCTGCAGCAGAATATTAATGGATAGCCGTTATCCAAACATCAGCTTGAAGTTGTTTTTGCTCTTTATGGAAAAATAAACGTATGTAGGAACCATACAAAACCAGGAACTTAAAATCAGTTACTGAAAGAAAGTTAAACAATCGATTCTGTGGCAAAGAGCTGGGCTTGGAGAATATCTAATCTAATGATATTTTTGACCAAATGTCAATATATCTTATTTATATTGCACTTCACAAAAAGAAACACAAATTGCTTCCAAGACCAACAACAATACTAACCTCCCCTCCTGATCCATAATCACAGCAACCTTTGTGATTAATACAGAACATCACAAGTCCATAAACACAGAACAGAATCAAACCATAGTAAAAACATTCAACATTATTAAAGGTTTAGGTCTTAAATGATCGCCCAGTCCTACAACGATCTGTGTCAACAACAGAAGTCCTCCTCCCCTTGCCGCTGTCCTTAATGCAAGGTCTTAAAAAGTATTAAAAGTCGATCGATCAATTTAGCGAAAATGAAGGCTATTAAAAATGCGATGAGGTCTTAAAATGTATGGAAAGGGTCTTAAAAAAGGTATTAAAAGGTTTGACTTGAGGATTCCTGCACATACCCCGTGATGTCTTTCATGTGTGTAAAGCACTTTGAATTGCCTTGTGTTGAAAGGTGCCTTATAAATAAACCTGCCTCTAAATAACCCGTGTCTCTCTGACTCTCTCTCCCCTGTCAGGTGTTTAAGCCTCGCACGCCCCCCGAGGCCATCGCTCTGTGCTCCCGGCTGCTGGAGTACACGCCGGTGACCCGGCTGTCTCCGCTGGAGGCGTGTTCGCACGCCTTCTTCGACGAGCTCCGTCAGCCCAACACCCGCCTGCCCAGCGGGCGAGAACTGCCGCTCCTCTTCAACTTCAGTCCCGTCGGTCAGTTCACCTCACCTCCTCTCCTTTCCTCTCCTCATCTCCTCCTCTCCTCTCCTCATCTCCTCTCCTCTCCCACCCCTCCCACGTCACTCATCTCCTCCTCCTCTCCTCCCCTCTCCCTCATCTCCTCTCCTCCTCATTTCATCTCCTCCTCTCATCTCCTCTCCCACCCCTCCCACGTCACTCTCCTCATCTCCTCTCCTCATCTCATCTCCTCTCTCCTCTCCTCATCTCCTCTCCCACGTCACTCTCCTCATCTCCTCTCCTCATCTCATCTCCTCCTCTCCTCATCTCCTCCCCCACGTCCCTCTCCTCATCTCCTCTCCTCCTCATTTCATCTCCTCCTCATCTCCTCTCCCACCCCTCCCACGTCACTCTCCTCTCATCTCCTCTCCTCCTCCTCCTCATCTCCTCTCATCTCCTCTCCCACCCCTCCCATGTCACTCTCCTCATCTCCTCTCCTCCTCATCTTATCTCCTCCTTTCCTCTTCTCCTCTCATCTCCTCCCCCCCCTCCCACGTCACTCTCCTCCTCATCTCCTCCTCTCCTCTCCTCATCTCGTCTCCTCCTCTCCTCATCTCATCTCCTCGTCTCCTCCTCCTCTCATCTCCTCTCCCCCCCTCCCACGTCACTCTCCTCTCCTCATCTCCTCTCCCACCCCTCCCACGTCACTCATCTCCTCATCTCCTCTCTTCTCGTCTGCTCCCCCCCCCCCCCCCTCCCACGTCACTCATCTCACCTCGTCTCCTCTCCCCCCCCCCCCCCCCCTCCCACGTCACTCCTCTCGTCTCCTCTCCTCTCCCCCCCCCCCCCTCCCGCGTCACTCTGCTTCTGTTTCAGCTCCTCTGAGTGTCTTGGATGTTCTCCTAAAGGGCTGCAGAATTAATTGGAATCTAATTCAAATTGCAGTAACGACTCGTGCGCTATTCAAATCGCAGGAAGCACAAGATGATACATTATTCATCCCAGAGTTACAAAAATACAATAAACACCGCAGCACAATAACAATAAACCTGTACGCTAACAGTGCAGCAAAACGAGCAGTTCAATAAGTTCAGGAAACATCGATGGTCACATCATTGATCTAAATAACAGTTAAATTAATATTTGTCAAATGGAGTAAATGATCGTGGACTTGCCGGATGTTCGGCGTACCTAACGGACATTTGTTTGGTTACGATCTGTCCTTAAAACAAATCACACAATGATCGTTTTAATATAGTCTCCCTTGCCGAAGCACTATCAGTCAAAGTAGTCGCAATTTGTCGTGTCTTTCCCAAATCATGCAGCCCTGTTGTCCTCTAAAGACCTTCACTCAATCTAAAGACCTTCACTCAGTGTCTCACTGCCCCCAAAGTGTTTTCTGTGTCATTAAAGCTGCCTCTCTCTCTCTCTCTCTCTCTCTCTCTCTCTCTCTCTCTCTCTCTCTCTCTCTCTCTCTCCTCAGAGCTGTCTATCCAGCCCCAGCTGAACTCCACACTCATTCCTCCTCACGCTCGTGCACAGACATCGCCTGCCTCACATGGTATGTATCTCAATTCAATATTACACTCTTAGGTGTTATCTTTGTGAGTGACGGGGGTGTCAAACTCAAATACACAGTGGGCCAACGTTTTAAAATGGGTACTAGTGGAGGGCCGGACTGGTTCAATCTTTATAGCAGAACTTATTGAAATGAACTTATTGCACATATTCAACCTGGAACTAACAAAGCTTAAATTATTGCCTATAAAAACAACATTAAATAATCAGATGTGTTAATTTCTTATGGCTCCATCTGCATTCTGAGTACATTTTTCCACAGGCCAACAACAGCTTAAAAAAACTATTTCCCTCAAAGAACAAACCAAACATGCCCTGTTGTCTCAAGAGAAAAAGATCCATTAAAGTCAGTGTGCTGCTCTGTGATGCTAGTTCAGATACTTGGCATCTCATCTTGGGGGCAAGTTAATGTTTGGAGTCAGGCTCTGAGCTGAGGAGACCCTCAGGATGGAGTGAAGGTGTGCGTGCAATATAACGGCGGGCCAGATCTAATAGTAATTAGAAATTATCCTGCGGGCCGAAATTAGATCCACCAAGGGCCTGATTTGGCCCCCGGGCCTCGAGTTTGACACATGTGACCGATACAGTTATTCATCTGTATATTGTCCATTAAGCACGTTGATACTGCAACATAATTATACGTAGGGCTGGGTGATGAGTGATAAGACATTTTGTATATTGTAATATCCGCTGTGTCTTTTCTTTCTGTTATTTAAAGCTGGACTGCATTACAGTTAAATAATGTGATTTTATTGGTATAAACAGCAATATAGAAATGGACACTATGAAAACACTACAGACAGTTATTGAAACTTATATGATCAAATATGAGTTATACATATTGTGATATGTAATTGTCTGCCAGCCCCATTTACAAGTAACCCTTTGTTCAATTTGAAAACTATAGTAACTAGTGTGAGAATCAAAATATTTGCCCACATTCATGGACTATATAATCCTCCGGAAAAACCGCTTAACCGCCGTCTGAACTTCAGCCCATTTGTAAACCCGACGGAGTAGGCTTTGCTACTTAATGAAGATAACCTGAAATACTTTAGACGTAGATTTTTAGACGTACATAATGTCATGATAGGCTATCCTATATGAACGGTGTGTTGTTGTGTTTCTGACCCTGCTGTCCCTCTCTCCCCCTGCAGAGGGCGGTGTGTCAGACAGTACCGCCCAGCCCAGCTCAGCACCCGGATCCATCAACAACAGCACCTGAGCACCACCCCTCTGCCATCCTTTTATTTTCGTCTTCCCCCGCATCTTCCCTTTTCTCTCCGCTGCTCTTCTTCCTCTCAACCTTCCTCCTGGCTCCAAAACCCCTCTTTAAAAATAGAAATAACTTCACACACACTCAGCAGTGCTATTGTCCCCGACTCTTTAACCATTTCCAATAGAAAGCCATCTCTGTGGCTGCTAGCTTCTGGAAGGTGTGCGCTTGTTTTAAGGATATTTGGGGAGCCAAGCGTGGGTTTAAAATAAGCTGCCGTTCATCTGGCCCGTTAGAATAAATCAACTCGACATTGGTAGGGTTTATTGGCGTAAAAAGGAGGGGGGGTTGTACATGTTATGTGGATTTTCTCTGTATTATAACTGACTTTTATCCCTTTTAAGTTCATTTTTATTTGCATTGGTGTATTTTATGTGTGGCCGTGGTGCCATTAAATGGGGTCCTGATTGGCTTTTGAGTTGAAAGGTCGTGTGAGAGGCCTGACTAATAATGACAATCATCTTTAGTGGGGTCACGCATGTAGTGTACACACTTGATTATAAGACCCACTGTGTAGACTGGAGGCTTTTAGGCCTCCAGGTCAATTTACTCAAGTATTGTCAGTTCATCCAGCGGCACGGTGACCACGTGCATATTTTTTTTTTTATCTTCAACTTTGACCCCAGAATATATTGGCTGATTTTAGAGTTGGTTTTACATTTTATTCAAAAAGAAATGCACCACAGCCTGTCTTTTATAAAGTTTCCTTTTGAATATTAGCTCCTCGACTGCCTTTCATGTGAATGAGAGGGAGCAGAGTGCACAGTTTCTTCGCCATAAGCTTATGTTTTCATCGATTAAGCCACACGCTTCTCTTATTGCATCTCCAAAAGGGAGGAGAGCGGAAGCAAAGGGGTGAGTTATGTTAGTCCAGCTGTTATCAATTACGTCACACACAGGTTGGATGTGGGGCTCCAGTTGCATCTAATACAGAAGCCTCACATGTCGTAAACACCACCTCGTTAATTATGTCACTTTGTGGTTTCTTATGGGCTTGATTATGTTGATCGGGCTCAGAGAGAGACTCCGGACACCTTCACCTGGCTCGTCATCGTCATTTCACACGGTTGTTTCGTGCAGGAGGAGGACTGAATTGAGTTTGTGAGAGCGACTGGCTGAAAACCCTCTTCCCAAACAGTGCAACGCTTCATCATGTTCTTCTCGTCCCTCTGTGGTGTTAGTCGGAACTGATGGTGTCTTTCAGACGTGCATGTTCAGCCCACACTATATTGCTTCCACTAATCTCAGTAATAATCCGACCAGAAACCATGCTCGAACCCTGAAACCCGCGTCTTTTTGGAGCCTCCTCCTCCTCCTCCTCCTCCTCCCTCCTCCTTTTTTCACTGCGAAACTGTAAATATCAAGTACCTTTTTATTTTGTTATTTTTATTGTTATTATATTGTTGTTCTTGTAATTTTTTTTCTCTAGTAGACCGGCGCAGCAGCGTCCGGACTGTTTATCCTCAGTCGCAGTCTGTAAATACGATTTCATTTCAGTCCCTGGTTCAGGAGGGGAAACACAGAACAAAATGTTTCATTTTTACTCTCTCTCCTTCCATTTCTCTATTCACCACTTTCCCTTTTCCCCCTATAAATGTTGTCATAACTGTTTTATTTATTGTATTGTGTTGTTTTTTTTGGGCGGGTTGGGGGATTCGTTTCCACTGCGGTGGTACAATTGACGTTTTTTTTTTTTGTTATTCCAAATTTGAGTCCAACTATGTCACATGCAAAACGATTTCACATCCAAGATACTGTACAGAGATTCAGACGTTGGTGTGTGTGCGCTTTCCAATCAGTGCTGTTGTGTGTATGCACATAAGAGCCAACACGTGGAACTCCAGTTTTTTCATTTAACTTCAATGTGAAGGGAATGTTACAAGCCTCTGGATCTACAGGGTCGTGGTGTTGAGGGAGCACGGATAACCCTGTGTGAGTGTGAGTGTGAGTGTGTGTGTGTGTGTGTGTGTGTGTGTGTGTGTGTGTGTGTGTGTGTGTGTGTGTGTGTGTGTGTGTGTGTGTGTGTGTGTGTGTGTGTGTGTGTGTGTGTCTGGAGGAAAGGGGAAATAATGAATCTGTCCATTGACATGTATCATCTCCTGTGTCCGACCGTCTCCTGTTTCACTTACTGTGTTTAGTATGAGTGTACAGGTGTTAGGATGTGTGTATGCTTCACAGATACTTTGTGAGTTTCTGCAGGGAATGTGTGTGTGTGCGCTGGCAGACCATTGACATTATTCTCAGTACTCCTGACTTTTTTCCTAAAAATGAAGAGCTCATTAAATGTGCTATTTTAATGTTTTTTTTCTTCCATCTTCTGATCTGTCACACTTTGTTTTTAATTTGCTGTGGCCCTGCTCTTTTATCTCTCGTCTGAGGGTAAATGTCAAAGTTGGTAAACGGAACGGTTGGATAAAGGAGATGATGAAAAGAGAGGGATGGAGGGAGAGAGACAGTTTTTGTTTGTTGGTATAAATAATTAAACTCATTAATAAAGTGATGAAACAGTTCCTGTCTCACATTCGTTGTTCAATTATATTTAAAAAAAAAAAAAAAAACGCTGTTAACGAACACGAACATGGGGGATACAAGGCCCTCTAAAATATATGGTCAAATCATGCCATAGCATTTGTTGGCCAAATAAGTTACCATTAAAGTAGAACTGCCACTACGCTTTGATTAGATGATCGTAAAAACAAATTATAATCAGCTTTTTCAATACCTTTTTTTTTTTTTATATAAAAGCAGTTTTCCGCCTCTTAAAGGTGGGGTAGGTAAGTTTGAGAAACCGGCTTGAGGTCGCTAGAATTTGAAAATACACAACCGGAGAAAATCTGCCACTTCCTTACAGAGCCCCTCCTCCAACACACACGAACGCGGGATGTTAAGAGCATTCCATGGAATATAACAAAAAGTGTATCTCGAGCCTGTTTCTGAAACACGTTGTTATATTCCATGGAATGCTCTTAACATCCCGATAGCAATGAATATCTGAAGTGCTTTGACAAAAAATCCATTAAAAAATGTCATCTGTAGAAGCCGTAATACTGTAAAAAGTACAACCACTCCGTTTAGCCGGCCCGGCCTACCTGCCCGTCAGCCTTCCATCAGGGCACAAACTTATCTCGTGCCCTCATTGGTCATGTGCGCGTTCGTGTGTGTTGGAGGAGGGGCTCTATAAGGAAGTCTGAAGGAAGGGCAGATTGTTTTCGGCTGCGTCGTTTCTAATTCTAGCTTTCCATTCTTACCTATCCTACCTTTTTAAGTATGGATTTTCCCACTTCTCCCTGTTTTTATATCTTGTTAAACTAAAAGTATATATTTGTGTAAACATCCCTGTTTTCTGATATTTCTTAGACCAAAATGTGAATCTAGGCAAGGCAAGTTTATTTATATAGCACTTTTCAGCACGCGACGATTCAAAGTGCTTAACAAAACAAATTAAAAGACTTTTTAGGAATAAATACAGTAAAAACACATTATATAATGGCATTTTACAACAGGCATTAACAAGCAAAGATAATAAAATAAACACAACAGGTATACAATAGGCCTACATGTTTAAATGGCATACTGTAGTGCGAATATGAGCAGCTCAATTAAAAGCAGCGGCAAAGAGATATGTTTTCAGTCTCGATTTAAAAATAGTAAGAGTTTCTGCGGACGTGCGTGTTT